>NW_024104422.1:609742-901241 GCF_003945595.2 Pipra filicauda
AGTTCTTTACATTCTGAAAAGATCTATTCCTAGGCATGCAAGATCTGACACACAGAACCAGGGAAAACTTTTGACCTTGAGATCTCTGTGCTTCTGTTCTCTACCTATAATACTGAGTTCCCTGACACGGTCTTGTGAAAATTATACCACAATATTTGTGAAGCATTCGTAAACTGTAGGCATGAATATTAAATGAAAAGCGAGAGAAATAACTAACTCTCTTTTCATATCATGGATCCAACAGGTTCCAATAAATGAAATCACTTGCTGGAGAAACTCTCTATTATAGATGTTCCACGTCTGTTCATCAACTGAAGTCTGTCCACCTTGTGTACTCAGTGAGACAGAGATTCCCCTGGAGAAAGTAAAAAACAATAAAGTCTTTAATCTCATGATTTCAGTGGACATTCAAAAGGTGATCCAAAGTTCTGACATTCCCTTAGTTTGAGCACTTTATGATTTCACCATCCTACATGATCTTTTAAGCCTTTTAAATCAATTTTACCTGTTTGAGACATTCGAAATAACCGTTTTTGTAAAAAAGAACAATGAACACTTGATGCCGAGTGCCTTGATTAATGATCAACCTATTTTTGCATTCTATTTTCCATTAAAATCACATCAAAACTTGTGACAAATAAAATTCCCAAAGATGTACTTATCTCAGGGCCCCTTGATCCTTCTCAGTTCCTTTATTTGCCAAGGGATGGGACGGAAATTGCACTGGTTCCATCGGTCTGAGACTGAATTATGAGTGCATGACTAAGGTAATACTATGAGACCTCTCTTCCAAGTTTCACTAACTTTCATACTACACAACAGTCATGGAACACTGCTTTTAAATTGGTGTCTTCTCCCCTAATTTGCTTTTCCCAGAATGTCTTGAGTAAAAGTCATTTCCTTCCCCTTAAGTCACTCTGAGGGAGGACTGCGTTGGAGATCTGCCTTGTCACCTTTCCTGTTCAATTGTATTAGAGAGTGTTGGGTGAGAGGGAGCAATAGGATCCAGGTATTGTTTCTAGGATGTTATCACAATTTTATCACTCCTCTAACAATCAGTGTAGTAGTGTCTTGCCAAAAGTCTGGGAAAACTGCAGAAGAATGAAATCTTGCTGATTCATCCACTGCAACAGGGATTAAATTGATGGCACGGCTGGGCATTGCAACTGAATTGTAAAACCACTAAATCCTTCATTGTTTCACTATTTCTTACTTATGTTTGCAATTCTGTAGTTATGTTGGATACCAGCTGCTCTCTGATCATGTAGCAGAAGCTACCAAAAATGCTGCACTGCCTATGCCTGAAACATTACCTTTGACTGAAATTTCCTGCTGAGATCCTTGCTTTCATACCTCAGGACTGGATTACTTCAAAGTCAACTATATGGGGTACAATCCAAAATCTTACAAAATGCAGCATACCGAAAGAAGAGCTGCTTCTGTTAGCAGCAATATATACCCCCAGTGTTCCTTGCTGTGGAATGATTCCTAATTGGAATATAAGAAATTGATTTTGGCTCTAAGGTATCGGTTGTGAGTCCTGAGTGCCTGTGGCCTGAGTAAACACACTGTGTATTTTTGGGCCAAGTCACCAAAGGTTGTCTCAGTGGAAATACTCTTAGAAAATCCTTTTTGACTTGCAAGACAGGTGGTTACCCACAGAGTATCCTCTGTTTGCATGCCTGAGCTAAGGGAAGACCTGCTTTTCTCTTCCACTGACCCACATTGTACGCTAGAAGCAGTGCACACTTCACTGCCACAGGAGTGGAATTTCAAGGGAGATTCGGGACTTCACTTTTAGTTGTATATGGCAGGGATAGCCAGAGACTTCATAGGCTTCCTCTTTTGCTTTTCTGTAAGGCTTACTAAACAAAACTGTTAAAAATACCTGTAAGGCAGAAAACTTCTGGTCTGCACCATTAAATGAACATTGTCGGGCAACGGAAGGTGCAAAACCAGCTTCAGATTTCAACCTCATGCATTAAAAAAAAAAAAAAAAGGTGAAAGAAATTATTCTATAGGAATGATTCTATAGGAAAAGATATATTTTTTTGTCCTGTCATTCCTTCCTTTGGATCAATAAAACCCTGCACAGTTATGAGAATCTGCCCTTGTCATTTCATCACTTATGAGCCATGTAGTAATTTCAAACTCGTATTTGTAAAACTGTTACATCCTTTCAACATCTGTTTCCAATATATATGAGAACTGGGTTTATCTTTGTTGTCTAGTGCAGTCTGGCAGTTTTATTTAGGATTAAAATCTCCTTTGAATATACTGTTTTGCTCTAAAATTCTGGACCAATACAAAGCAGCTCACCTGGAAATGATGCATCCTAATTTTATAGCTGGGGAAGTTAGACATTTTTTTGATAAAGTTCATTACACTGATGGACAAAAATATTTAATTATGGTCCTTTCTATCACTTTTTCTTCTGCTGTTTTCCTCTATTATGATTATAGAGTCAGAATCCATTTTATGATGACTGAATAAGCTGTCTTAGTTATATTTCCTACAACACTATGAATCATTTATTTTAACCCTAAGTTTGTCACTTCCTGTAGAATTATTTCAAAATAAGAAGTATTTCATAGGAATTAATGTGGGGTGGATGATTTGAGGGAAGTTGAACAGGTCTGATCATGTGAAATTTTATACTACTGAAAGTTAAGAGGTGATATTTTTCTTCAGTTTTTGTTCATGCCAATACTTACTCTTTCCAAAAATGTTCCAAAATTGCATTAATTTTGGCACTAGTTTCCCCTACCCAAGTAAAGTTTTTATATAATATATTCATCAGGGTATATTCTTCCTCTCCTATCCCATCCTTTCTTTTTTTTTTTTTTTCCTTACTAGCCACACTGTTACTGTGTGTTTGCCAGATTGGACAGGCTTACGATCTCTATGGGACAAATAAGGAGAAAGGAAAATTGTGTTTGCTTCGACATGACTTGTGCCTGCCAGCACAAATATGGGCCTGAGATTAAGAAGACAATTTATTTCATTTTTAAAAACCAGTCAAGGACTGCCAACATATGAATTGATGAAAGTTGCATGAGAAACTCCAATAAGTGGATGAGCAGAGACAAGAGGAGAAAGAGTGAATTTGATTTAACACACTGTAACACACTCACATGATTAATTTTGTAACTACCTGGGGTAAGTTCTGACAGCTTTTCCTATTTTTTATTCACTTTTTTTATTCAGGCAAAAGTCCCACTAACTTCTCTCCTACAGTACATTTTCTGACTAATATTTATGTACATTATCTTTATGTCACCTTGTATGGATCACACAGACCATGATCTTACTCACCTGGCTTGGGGAGACAATGTATTTCATACTCAGAGACAGGCAGAGCTGTTACAGCCTAAACATGAGAAAGGATCAGAAGCTTTATTACCCTCATTACTACTTCACTGTGCAACTTTTTACTTCCTTACATAAAAACCTTTCTTTTAAAATGGAGAACTGTTTTCATTATACTATTCTGACAAATAAGTATATAACCATATGATGGCAGCAATATGCTTAAATATGTGGATTCCAACATGTAATAGGTTTTATTTGACTAAAAAAGAAGGATATGAATCAAACCAGCATTCTGAAAAGTAGGACAGAGCAGTGAAATATCACACTCAAACTGAAGCTTTCACAATTTTTGACTACAAATTAAAGATTGGCTACAATTTTAGTTGCTGAGTACAATTCTAATTATTCTAATCATTCATTCCAAGGTCCTTTCAACCTCTTTAAATACAGAGATAATTTACATTTAACATAAAAAATTGGCTTACATACATGCAGTTCCTAGAGATCTTCAGGGTACTCGTGCATATGCAGAAAAAGACTAATAATTTTATTTTTTTAATGTTAGATGCACATTGTTACCAGAGTACGTGTACTAGATGACATGGAATTACCTGTACACTTATCACTCCACAGTAACAGACTATAACGTGCAACAGGATTAAACAGATCATCTAGAAAGAAGATGCTGGAAATTTTAATTGAATTTACCTGGTTGATCTAAATTTCTTCGAAATTTAATTTCTAACACTAAATACAGGCCAGAAGAAAAGAAGATTTTATAAACTTGCCATGCTTGATAAATTGTTTACAATTATTTATCAGAGAATTCTTAAATTCTCATGAAGATGATATGAAAATAGTGGTATGCAAAATTTGTGTGGACAGACAATCATGCCTATAAGGCTTGGATAATTAATTACAACATCAACGAAGAACAGCCTTCTTTGTAATTACCTGGGTTTTCTCATCTTGTGAAGCATTTAATTGGCTTCTTCAGTAGATCATGCTATCTAACCTGTACACAAAAGAGATATTTTAAGACTGAAAGTATAAAATATAATGGAGGTATGCTCTGGCAGGATAAAGGGACACTGGAAATATGCTCTCTTATCCCTCTGATAGTAATTTACACTAAGACTGTTCCCAAGGACAGTTCCATTGAAAATTTATTGAGCATGCATGTTTATCCAATGAATTTGAACTCCTATGATTTCAGGAGGAAAAATGTTGCAGAGAAAGGAAGCATCATGGCTACAACCTTGACAATAAGATAGTCTTTAGAAAAAAACAGATAACGTCAATCGAGGGAATAACAAAACAAAACTTGAGCTCCCTCTAGACTTTAGTTTGGACTAAAGGTGAGTGCAAATCAGAAGCTGAGGGGTCGGTCCTCTCTAGTACCTGCTGCATAACTCCAAATAGGCACCTTTAGTGTTTAAACAACTTTAAGGAAAATGGATTATGAAACTTTAAAACTCTTTCATCGTTGTTTATTTGAATTGTTCTCTCAGCCTTTTTTGACTAATACTTTACCAGTTCATGGTATTATCAAACAAGGAAGATTACTTAAAAAACAAACTAAAACATATTTTCACTGCTTGGATTTTTTAGTCAACAGATTAAACACATTACAATAAATTTTAATAGTTTAAGAATGTTAAAACACAATTTGTCATCAAGGGATCTAAATAATTTGTAGAAAAACTTTGTTTCTAAATGTCATCTATTTGTGGTAGGAGATGCTATATGGAGAAGAGTAAAGGTGTTTCAAAGAACAATAAATATCCATTTGGTATGTATGTGTCTGTGAATTAAGAATACAAACACAATTTATTTTTTTTAATAGATGTTTTTTACAGACTGTTTTGAGGGTTTGTCTGCATTGTGACTTTCATGGCCATGAAAAAAAATGTAATTCTTCAAGAAATGGAGCAAAATTTTGTGACTTACTAGATATAATTGAAACCCAAAAGGATCCTGAAGACCAGGTTGTGCCTTGTTCTTGACAAATACACTTTTATGTATTTATCAGCAACTGAACACTGACATGTATTGAATGCTAACAATGTCTTGCCATTGATCAACAGGTTCCATCAAATGAAAAATGCTTAAGTTGATATCATTTTCTGAAAAATAAATGAGTAGTGACTTTCAGAGAATATGAATTATTTTCAGTGAACCTTTCAAAGTTTAAGTATTCGTGTAAGTATTACAATTAACGTTTAGTAATAATGTGAGTTTACATGCAAATAGAAAATCAGTTAAGTCTAGTAAAATTTCTCACTCCATTAACCTCTCCCATATTAATATTCCTTTATGTAAGAAAGGGAGATATGTCATATTTTTCACTTCTTGGACTACTTACTGATTTGATTCTGCAAGTTGCACCTCAAATAATCAGAGCACAAACAAACAGTATCTTGAAGCAAATGTGAACTTGTAGATTCATTCCCCAGTTACGCCCAAACCTCACCTATCAGCATCCTCCCCATTTTTCCACAAGCCTTGTCCCTCTGTTTGAAAAATACAGGCAGCATTTCTTAACTTAAAGACTGTTCTGAGAATAGATCTTGAGGATGATCAGATCCCATGGTGATGAGCTTTCTAAAAAAGAAAAAAACCCTGTAATCTGCACTTAAGTAGTTTCCTGTTACTATCACAGTCCCATTTTTTTTCATATGTCACAGCTACCAGCATGAGTAGTCTCTGATCAGTAAGTGTTTTAGCAGAGAATACATTGCAACACACAAAGCTGAAAGACTGGAGAATCTGCAGAGGACCCGGGTGACCAGGCTGCAGTCTCGTCTGGCTGACATCAGTCAGTCTTGATCTACAGCCAATACTCCCAGCTCTCCAAATCTTCACAGAAATGGTAACTGGCCCATGGACATTGGTGGCCTTTGGATCGGGTCTCAAATGTAAGGGAAATGTGTTTAAACAGATGCCATTAGTGCCATGAGTACTGAAAAACACCTCTATAATAAGGTACAGCAATGTCACTGACATGTTACCAAATGCACACTTCCACACTTAGCTAAGACTTAATGGGCGCTTCCACTATATTTAAATTTTCCATTTGTGTCTTGACCTTTTCTCCTTAGAATATTACTTCTATTTTTCGGTCATTTGCCATATGAGATAAAATCCACATAGAGTTCATACAGGACTCAAACAGAGTTTCTGCTGCTTCTGTTTTCGTTTTATTTAGGTTTATTTTTCTAAACCACATGTTACCTTATACCTTGCCAATGTAATTCGTTTGGAAATAACGTATTAATTCAAACAATGTTTGTTTGGAGGAGCTCTCTGATAGCTTTCAGCTGGCTAAACACACTTAGATAGCATCCTGTTGGCTTCCAAGACAGAAGTGAAAAGCTGATTTGCTTACCAAGTGACAGCTTTGATGCAATGTCCTTACAGTACATGAGCACTTACACTCCTATATTCCTAGTGATAGCTTTCTCTCAGGAGTCCTTCAAGTGCCAAAGTTCATGCAGTTCATGTTTATATTCAATTAAAACCTCAACTAAAATATTTGCAGGCAAATGCTGCGTTCTCAAGCTCTACGGAAGCCCTTCAGACACATCTTCTACACAGATAACAGCGTGGGCTAAGTAGATAATTCTGTGACAAATTACCTCTACTGCTCTTTGTTTTGGTAGAAAGTAGTTGCTAAAATTGTTTTCATGCATCCAAAATGAAATGTAACTTGATAACACATCCATTGAAAATATAAACTGGGTTCAGAAAAGGGAACTGCAATTCAGATTTGTTTTAAACCATTTCACAAACAGCCTGATCATTTTGTCTTCCAGGGGAAACGAAAAGCTAAATGTGCCATGTACAAAACTGAATGAAATTCAATGTGCTTCTAGAATGAACTTGAAATCCTAGTAGTTATATATAATGATTCATAACCATGTTTTGACAATGTTTTTCTCTTTTGCTGCTCCCTGAAAGACTTGTAGAAGCAATCAAGGAAAGCAATTACACACGAATAATGTTAAATGCAATATGAATAACAGTATACTTCTTTTTAGTATAATAGCATTTCCCTTTCCTTTGAAAAAAAAAGGAACTTATTTTACTACTGTTACAGTAGCATATGTTATTATCTACTTTAATTAGGCTCAAAACCCCTGGAGTTTCCTTAGGGAATGGTTTAATAATATCAAATACCTTTATTACGGCACACTCATACCCACATATCAAATGTTTCCTTTTCTGGCCATCTATGGGAAGAACGCACCTTAAAAGTAATTTGTAAGGGAAACATATCTAGCAGGAAACAAATATTTTGAACTGTAGGTAGATATAATCATTATTACAGCACTATGTTATTTGCTGTTAAACTACTGATAGTTCAGGTTGAGCAGGGGAGCATAATCAGCTCATCGCTAATTAATCGTTATTAATGATATCTGAGTTCCATGCTGGTAAGACAAACCACTTTAGAAAAACAGCAGTTCTGTTATCATTAGCCACCACTTGCTTGTCCTACAAATGTCTTATCCTATTTTTAAGACTTACATGGAAGAAGAGCATCTTTTGAAAGATTGTGGGCAGGATATTTGTTTTTCTGTAACGAGAAAGGACACTTTCAACTACCCAGACCTGTAATAACCAAAAAAAAAAAAAAAAAAAGGAAGCTAAATTATAGATAAGTAAAAATACAGAACATGAATAATTTGAAGAATCTTCAGTTTCAGTAGAGTAAGATTACTACCCATTTCTGGAAACCATATGTAATTTCCCACTAAAAACCCTGCCTTTGACAATTTTCTGGGAATGTCCATGGTATGACTATCATAACTTGATAATTCCACTCCTTTAAAAGCCCTGATAAGAAGTCGTGACTGTCACTGCCAATCTTTCACAACCAGACACTGTCTACACATGATTCATGAGGGTTTTCCTCTCTTATTTCATATCTGTTTCACAAAAGAATAAAAACTGGCAGTGTTGATGTAGTCTCAACATTTGTTTCAAAAGAATGTGCTTAATAAACGTGCTTTTTTGAAAAAAAAAGGTAAATTTTGACTTCAGTCAAACCTCAGGATATTTATTGGAGTAAAGCCAAAACCAACCCACCCTAAACAAAACGGAATCCATGAGAATGAATCCCTTCCCAAAACTAAGAACAGGTTTGGTCCTGTGTTCCTCAAGCTGGATAGATTCTATCAGTAGCACATAATTACTCTCATGGCTTCTTACAATACCTGCTAAAACAAAGCAGTAGATCTCAAATGTGTCAGTGGACTTCAGAATGACAGTCATCTCCCAAATAAAGGGTGTTTTCTGTCAGTAGCCCCTGTAGTGGGACATAAACTTTGTTGCTTCCTTGGGATACATCTGCACAGTCATATGTGCACAATCTCAAGCTTAAGATTTAGTTTCTGCAACACCTTTATTATCTGCGTGTTAATGCATGTTCAGACTCAACTTTAGCTTATACCATGATGCTCACAGGCAGAGAAACTCTGTGCTGGAGAAGGAGCAAGAACAAAGGATTGGGATCTGATTTATGATTCAGCTCTATTGTTAGAGAAGGTAACGGGCATGGCTGAACTAATTTGTCCTGGCGCCGATCCTCCACAACCGTATCAGTTTGCCATGCCCTTCCGCCATGACTCAGTGCCAACATAATCCCAGTGTTCTATTAAAAATCTGCTAGGCCTGAAACACATTTTTGCTCCCTGAGGGACTATTTATATGATCACATAGTTATTACATGAAACGGGTTAGTAAATAACAATATACAAGTGAACTGTAAGGGCCTAGGAGGAAAATAAAATTTCTGGAAATATTTAGAGGAACACAAAGTTTTCTTCGAACAAATCTTTAACCAGCAAACAAAGAAAGCCACAGAGGGAATATGATTCTGATCTGGATGCATCAGGAGAATACAACTACAAGATTAAAAAACTAAGAATTTATATTTGTACATATGGAACCTCAACCTCAGCTGGCCCTGCAGGGACACACTTGCCTGTTCCATGGAAAGCAGGCTGGATTTAATCTAGATGATGTAATTCTTGAACACCTGGGATTTGCTTGCATGACTGCAAATGAACTAGACAGGTTAGGCCACAGCCTTCATGATGCATTCAAGGTGTGAGTACACAGGGCATTGGCCCCTAACAAGAGGTGGATTTTGGAAATCCCACTGCCACAGTTGTGTATCTTACACATGCTTCAGTTGCAGACCATTACTGAAGGTCTTGTAGATCAACTCTTGCTGACTACACAGGCATGATGTAGATGTTTGCAGTGGTGAGTACAGATGGAAGATCTGTCACAAAAGCTGTGGCACATATAGCATAACTGGCAAGTCCGAGATCTTACTGTGAAAATTCTCCAACTGTTTGAGCCCAGGATGAGTCTAAACATAAGCTGTGGGGTCAGTCTGTGCACAACTCCTGAGGCTGTGCCTTTGCAGATCTTTCATATCTCTGCAAAACACAAAACTAAAGACATGTTAGAATGGTAAAGTACAAGGCAATAGGTATCATACTATAGAAACCAGGCATTTAAGCAGCTATCTGGTAAAAATTCCTATCTTACATACATTTGGTAATTTCCTTGACGTGACTGAAAATGAATTCTCTATAAATCTAGTTAGAATACCATTATTAAGTAAAAACCATCACAAAGTAAAGGTGAGTGAATAGAAAATCAGCATAGAATAGGAAGTCACATTTTGCTTTTTAAAGAGGTGTGTAAACTATGTAGAAAACAGTTTATAATAATGTTATCTGAATTTTAAAATGTAGAGGAACGCTTAATAGTGTGAATTAGGTTTATCCACACCATGTCTATGGAATGTGAAAAGTTAGGTGGTGTCAAGTCTTACAGCCTGTGGGGTCAATCTTGCCCCTAGACACACATGGATGTGTCATTTATCTGCTCCAATTCCAGCCAACACTTGCTGATTTTAAAAAGTATGTGTGCAAAAACTGTGGGCAAGACTGAACAGTGACTTTTCAAATTGAAGATTCTTCATACAAATGCAAACACCTTTTGCAATCTGATTCTAATTAACAATAGAGTCATTCATTCATTCTCTAACAAATGAGCAGAAATCCCCTTCCTTTAGCAATACATAGACATTTGATAGTAACTAAGTATTTGAGGTGATTATGTGTTATAAGATCTGATTCTGTTGTATTTAAAACCCAAGTCCTGTTTCCATCTCAGCATAGGCCACAAAACCGCTGTTCTGTATTACTTGCTTAGGGGCATTGGAAGAAGAAATCTTCCATACACAGCTGCAAAGAGAGCAGTGGAGTCATTCTGTCACAATGAAGAAAACTTCAGGGTTGTCCTATTATTTAGCTCGTAACCTACATAACATAAAAGTACCTGCTGTGTGTCAGCAGTAGCAGCTAGCACAGTCTTTTTTTATGGTCTGAGATCACTATAATATGAAACTTCCCAGTGATTTCATAAATCCCAATTAATAAAATCAGATTTGTGCCCCTCAAGCTACTTGCAACACTCTTGCTAGTGTGCAGTTGGCCTCTTTCCCCACAAGAGCCTACTCTTGGCTTATGTTCAATTTGTTGTCCACCAGAACTCCCACATCTTTTCCAGCACAACTGCTTCTCCGAGACTCTTGTTTAAGAGTACAGGCAAGAGGTGCAAAACCATGACAGAACAAGTCTGATGAGGAGGGGCTGAGGGAGCTGGGATTCTTTAGCCTGATGAAAAGGAGGCACAAGGGAGACCTTATTGCTCTCTACAACAACCTGAAGGGGGTTGTAGGAAGGTGAGGGTTGGCCTCTTCTCTCAAGTAACAGGTTGCACCAGGAGAGGTTTAGACTGTATATTAGGAAAAAGTTCTTCACAGAAATGGTTATGAAGCATTGGAACATGCTGCCCAGGGAAGTGGTTGAGTCACCATCCCTGGAAGTGTTCAAAAAACCTGTAGATGTGCCACTTGGGGACACGGGTAAGTGGTGGCTTGGCAGTGTGAGGCTAATGGTTGGACTTCATGACCTTAGAGGCCTTTTCCAACCTAAATAATTCCATGCTTCTATGATTCTATGACTAGATCTATCTGGTCTTATACACCAAACAAATATTAACAACTGGGGATATTAGGTGCACTACCTGGCATCTTCCAGTCTAGTTTTGTTCCAAAGGAATTCAGCTCTAGTGTTCTATGACTATTCCACAATGGTACCTGAAGTGCTGTAAGTGGGGACAGTTGAGAGATTCCCTTCAAAAGCACACTCCTGATCTAAACTGAGGTGTTAATATGGACATACCTACAGGATACTTCTCAGTTATTTGTGGTTTTTTCCAAAATTAGTATCTTACAAAGATACTCGTAGTACATAAATTAATTTTTCAAAATTAGTAACATTTAGTACAATGTCAGTTCCCTGTTCTACCAAATAGAAGTCCTATTTCTAAACAAATATGCAAACTGGTAAAGAAAGTCAACACGTGCCTGATTTCTCCATGCTTAAGAAAGGTATGTGTTTTATCTAAATTATTTAAATGTAAATCAAATTTCTCTCCCTTATACATAGCAACTCACAATAAATCAGAAAACCTTCAGGTTTGGAATTAATGCTTTTGCTTTCTTCACTCATGCAAATAATATACTGGTATGATATTCCATTATAATATGCTAATAAATAATGTTATTTTTAATGTACATAGCACACTAAAATGTGGATAAATGGATTAAGGTCAAAATTCTCCTGAGTAATTTTGCAAGTATTCATCTGATTTTTTCAACATGTGGACACATTTCTTAATACGCATTTTCAAAAAGACAGATGTTTCCACTACTTTAAAAGTTTAATAATATTTTGTGCAACTGAGAAATGCAAACTTTGGATATATGCATAAGTTGTTTCACAAGCATCTTGTAAGTGAAGTTTCAGAGTCTGTAACATTTCAAGCCATATCAGGTGTTCAGTACTTTGTCACAAGTTCCTTGATTGCCCAAAGTAATTCTATGCAACTAATACTGCCCATGGCTGAGGGGTTAGAAATAGACGATCTTTAAGGTCCCTTCCAACCTAAACCATTCTATGATTCTACGATTTTAATGGGTATGATAATGCAATATATGGGGATCTAACTTTCTGGTGCTGTGAATGCATTTGCAATGTGAATATTCCTTTGCTCATTAATAAAATGAAAATGTTGTTTAATGAAACCCACCAATAGTAGTGGCCATTAAATTTTGCCTGATGAAACATCTCCCCAGAAGGCCAACAGTCCCGTTTTTTAACTGCTTGTTTTGGTAAAAATAATTGCCAAGTATTTAAATTACCACTGGTAGGTTACGAGTAGAGATTAATTTCTAATTGGCAGTTTTGAGGATAAGATGCAAGCAAGTCTTAGTATATAGCATAGGAAACATTTTATCTTGTCTTTTCAATACTTGCTTAGTGGTCAACAGGGAGGGGGGGATTCTGCCCCTCTGCCCCACTCTGGGGAGACCCCCCTGCAGTGCTGCCTCCAGCTCTGGGGGCCCAGCACAGCAAGGACATGGAGCTGCTGGAGTGAGTCCAGAGGAGGCACCAAGATGATCAGAGGGATGGAGCAGCTCTGCTGTGAGGAAAGGCTGAGAGAGTTTGGATTTTTGGGACTGGGGAAGAGAAGGCTCTGTGGAGAGTTTATTGCTGCCTATCAGTACTTGAAGGGGGCTATCAGGAATGATGGGGCTGAAATATTTATCATGTAGTATAGTGATAGGACATGAGGAATGGTTTCAAACTAAAAAAGGGTAGATTTAGATTAGATATCAAGAAGAAATTCTTCCCTCTGGGGGTGGTGAAGCCCTGGCACAGGTTGCCCAGAGAAGCTGTGGCTGCCCCATCCCTGGAAGTGTCCAAGGCCAGGTTGGATGGGGCTCTGAGCAACCTGGGCTAGTGAAAGGGGTCCCTGCCCATGGCAGGGGAATTGGAATGAGATGATATTTAAGGTGCCTTCCAATCCAGACAATTCTGTGATTCCATTAATGTATTTAACAGCCAGTTTGACAGCCAGTTTTTTCCACTGAAAGCAGTAAGAGTTGGTAGCACTTATAACCCGCTCAGCAACTTCCCAGCTTTGCCCAATGAACTTTTTTTCAAAAAGAAAAAATTGGAGGTGTCTTCTTGTACTAATTTCCCCAATGTGATAATGTAATTTATGGATACCAAAAGTCTCCAATGCTACTTGTATTTCTTTGCTCATCAGGCAGTTTCTTTGTTACCCTTCCACATTAGCAAACATTTGATACTTTACCTCTTTTCAATAAAAATATCTAGTCAAACTATCTTTTTATGTTTTTAATTGAATTTTTGCATAGCAGCTGGATTACTTCAGAGTGCTGCTAATGGAAAAACAAGCTCCAGTAGATGAACGAATAATCAGGATTTGGACAGTAATCACCTATTTGCCTGATAATTATTACTACAATGCTACATGTTCCAGAAAAAAAAAGGATCACATGTTGCACAGAGAAAAAAAAATTATGCAAAACATTTGCTATGTGCCTGGCATGATTTTTCTGTATCAGACAGTAACATTAAAGATAATTATTATTTCAGATATTCATTCCACAATTTTTTTCCTTCCCCAATGAAACAAAGCTACATTGGTTACATAAGTTCTTGGCTAAACCACTTCAGTTAGCAGCATTAAAGCTAATTAATTAATTTATCCAGGATTAAAAGAGAAATGTATTTGTCCATTGCTACATTTCTACTACCTGCATTTTTAAATAAGTTATTCCGAACTCTAATATGAACAAATGCCTACTGAAGGTGTTTTGCATGTGGTCAACCAGCAGAGATGATTGATGGCTTCTAATTCCAGAGACAGATCAGTCTCCCTAAACTTTAATGTGAAGAGATTGAAAAAATAAGTCTTCATTCAGGCAACAGGAATGGAACAGAAATATGTATGTTCCTTTAAGTATTGTAATTTCAAACTCCATCTTTGGCTATATCTAGACATGGATACAACATTCCTTCAGGGCTCTCATTTGGTGCAACTGCCTGACACTGCTGGATTACTGCTGAAGAATGGAATGGTCAGTCCCTCTGACTGCTGGCGGAAGGAATGTCATTCCCTGTGTAAGAGCTGTCCAACAACAACGGGTCACCCGCTGACAAAGTCCAGGTCTCAGGAAAGGATCCACACTTTCTACAAAGAGAACTAATCGAGGAATTTTTGTTCCAGGACCTTTCTGGCTGTTTGCCTGCATCTGTCTCAAACATAACAGATTCATAAGTGATTATAAATAACTCCAGGATTGTGAAGAGGCTGCCTTGAAGATTTTAACACGACATAGTCAGGAACTTTCTTGGAGTAATTTTTGGAGTTCATCTGCCATACAATTAGGTCTTACTGCAAGCTATTTTTAAGAGTGGATATTAAGATACAAGGAATGATATACTAATATACTGAACAATCTGAAGCAGTACCTGCTTCCAGCAAATTTGGTCAGAGAGGATTCCAGGACTGACTAATGTGGCACTGCATCTGGTTCAACTACGGAACTAGAGTCATGCTTTGCATGGTAGGACATGCAATTCCAAGCAGCTGTTCCAAAACACGAGTATTTGTCCTTCTTTGGGGTGCAGATTATGACCTTGTTTACAAAATCCTGTCCTTTGAGCCTTCCAGGTCACCCCTTGACTCAGTAATTGGAGCAGTTGCTCACTCGGGTTCTCTGGCAAATTCTGCACCAAGCTTTTAGTTGTTTGATCATCTGCCTGGAGATTCTGAGACTCAGCTCTGGATTTCCATGGCTTAGAGAGAGCTGTGTCAGTTCCTGCTGAAGGAAGTTCAGGACTGACTGCATGACTTCCTAGATTACCTAATGCCCGTATCAAGTTATTACTCTTAACATCAGACTAATTATACCTTTTCTCAATAACTTTATCAAAATATTAATAAACAACCACAGTTCTTATGATAAAGCTCTATCTTTTGAATATTGGTACTCTGAGTAGAGGTACTAAATGTAAGTGAAGTAGCATGATTTGGATGCTCTCTCATTCCTTGAAGTAGTCTCCACAAAACCAAGCTGATATGATAAATCCAGTAGAGCCACAAAACCTGTCTTTTCATGTATGTATTAAAATTTAAAATAAACACAAAAATACAAAACCACAGCAAAATATTAGGAAGAGGACTAAAAGCTTTAAGAAAATTTTTGGCCCATTGAATTTATCTCCTACTGGGCATTAACTCATAACATAGGCTTAACTTCATGTATTTCAGCAACATTGCGGAGAAGGTACTGATTATGTTACAAATAAAATTATGTTTCAGAGTGATCCATACAAGTCTTGAATCCTGAAATTCTAAGAAAGTGTGAAAACAGAATTATTTTCAAATGGCAATACTTTTGTCCTCAGAAACTATTTGTCTTGGGTAAAGTTCAGAGTTCTTACGCTTGGTGTTGAGAGAATTTATGGACCTTGTTTGTCCACTCTTTCAAATTCCCACAAAATGTGTGTACAGTAGCTACCAAATGAAGAACATAGATCCAGTTTTTGTTGACGAGGTTTGACTGATTTTAAGTGTTGCAAGTATGCTCATAATGGCTTTAAAAATGACCACTTGGATATTTCCCTCACAGCTTAACCATAGTTCCAGCACTTGCACAGCTTTCTGTGATTAACTAGGTGATTTCTTTGTGCACTATTGTTTACTCTAGAATTTCTATGAACTGAAATATTTATTTATTTTAACTTCAAATAAGGGAAAGTAAAATACCATAGGAAAATACTACTTGAAGTAAGAGCACTGTTCATAAATTGCTCTTGCAGATGTATGCAGAAACTGATTCAAAAAAAGTTGCCCTGTGAATCAAAAATCTGTCTTAAACCTTTTTACATGATTTCACAAAGAAGCCTCCAGTGTAGCACTGCTGCTTATATAAATGCACTTAACATGCAAATCAATTAAACCTGGAAAAAGGTAGCTGAAAAATAGAGCACTGATTGCAAATTTAAAAGTACTTCCATATGATTTAAAAAATAGCAGGATCAAATACTTAAAACAAAAACACCCAACCCAGAAAAACATCAAGTCACTCAGTACAGTGTCTATGTAGATGCACAAAAGCTGTGACAGCTAGAGAAAGTTAGTAAAGTGGATACTACTAATACACTGCACAGACAAGACTGCATGACTTGAGGTGGCAGATACAGTACAACACATTATCAGAATGTCTACTTGATGAACCTGGATAAAACTCAGCATTTCTGCCAATAAACGGATTCTATAAACGGGAAAAAAAACACTTTAGAACGTGGCCTCTGGGTTCTGCTGTTGTCATCTAAAAAGAGAAATATATTATAATAGTTAGGCGAATAAAGGTACTCTACAGCAGGTTTTTGTTTAAGAGCAAGAGTTTTAAATGTCTACTTTTTCGTAAATTTTCTTGAAAGGAAATCGCAATGATTTCTATACCATGATTTTTCCTATAAAACCCTAAAAGGCAAACGAGTGTAGTATGTTTTGATTACGGGTTTTTTGTAGGTGGAAAAAGGTGGCAGAATTTTTCTAAGCAGGCAGATTGTAGTCTAGCAACAAATATGCTTTATTGCCAATTGTGGTAATACAAGTGAGGACTGAAGTAGGTGGCAATGCCAGTAGTGACCTTAATATGGCAGAAATCAGAGATTTAAGGTAATGAAACAGACTCAATTATTCTACACATGATGGCTACTTTCAGTATTGACACAGTTTTTTTTCTCCTGTCCATTCTTTTGAATCTTGCTCCTAATAACAACCACAAGAATGAGAGTAGATTGGTCCTCATTATGGAAATGGTAGTGTGGTAACAAGCTGAACTTGCTCCATTCTTTCCTTTGGATTACCAAACAACAGGTCATAACGACTTTAGATGCTATAAGCCTTGACTATATTTGAAAAAAACAGTGGTAATCTTTCACATTAAGAATCTTACTGTCCTATGTCCCATTATTTCAATCTGCTTCAGCATAAGAAAAGTGAATGCTTCATTTTGCTGTGTTATATTAACAATTTCCCTCAGTAAGGAAGCCAGCTCTTTAGATTAATTATGGCATTTAATAATGGTAAATCAATCCACATATCTACTTTATAAATCATGCTTGTTCAGCAGTGTTTCTTATTTCTCCACTAAGATTTTAAAAAAGCCCCCAGTCCAATAGCATTACAACCATTGTTTCCTCTGGAAGACCCACAAATATGGGTGGCTTCATACCACACAAACTGCTTGACTGAAGGGAGGTATTACCCACCTATTTATCACCACCCAATGCTGCCATGTAAGGCTGAAAGAATTTCAAAAAAAGTTCCAGAACTGACAGGAATCTCTATAAACTTCGCTCTCTAGGAGACATAACAATAACATTCAGCCCAAATTAAGAAGTTTTTTGGTCTTAGATTGGTTCAAACTATTCTGCATGCAATTATACTGGGCCTTCTGTTTTTCAGTAATCGAAGCATTATGAAAGGTCTTTTTCATAGTTCATAAAGCTCTAGAGAGGAACATAGCTTGAAGCTGAGTACAGCTACCAAACATAAACAATCAGTCTTTTGCTAATTGTAACATTCAAGCTTAAGTTAAAAATACAAGCCTCCCATACAGCTGCTTCTTCCTAATGCCTTTTAAAAGCTGTAATCAGTTTGCAATGTGTTTCCTCCTCTTACTTTTTCTTTACTTGCTGAATTTACACTTATTAAATTGTCAAACTCGGGCTTCAAGGAATGAGTCTGAGAGTGAGAGAGACAAATTTTTCTGGTTTTGTTTGTTTCTTCACCTTTTAGTTTTTCAATATGGTGGCTGTCAAGAATCAGTTCCGCTTTGGAAAAATATCACTAATTTACAGAGATGGTCAGTTCAAATTGGGGCGTTCAGTGACCTGCAATGTTACCAAGAAAATGTTGTAGTTAGTAAGAAAATTTAAGTCTATTTACTTGGGGTGCACCACAGTAGGAAATACTCCCAAAATATAAGGAGCATTATCCAGGTAGATTTTCAAAGTGAACTATGTGGGCCTTGAGACAGGTCAGCTGAAGAAAAGTCAAAGTAGATTCACCAATAGCAGCTTATTTCAAGGGCTACAGTGTGGCAACTCTGCAGGGAAGATGATTACCAAAACAAAACCACATCAGACCCCCAAGGAAACCAAAAATACAGATATTTAGAAAATTATAGGCTTAAAAAAACCCAGTCAAGCAAAAGAAACCAACCAGAGATAGAGGTCTGTGTTACGAAAATCTAAATTGTGCAAAAGAGATGTTGGAACTGATTTTTGGACAAGCTAAACATTATTGTACATGAAAATCCTTAATATTTGGACTCTTTTTGGAACTATTTTAGTATAGCACAGACACTTTGCTCTCATGCTGCTGATACATGAATTAAGGATAGAGTAACTCTATGTCATCTTTCATTGATACCTATCACCTGTCACTAAAACAGCATTGAAAAGTGCTGAGATACAAAATTAATGCAATCGTTTTCATGGAAAATCAAAATAGAATTGTTTTTTTTTTCTCACCTACCAAATTCTGACACAAGAAAAAGTCAGAGAAGTCTGATAATTGCCACTATAAAACATTAAACTCAGAAATAATAATAATAATAAATGCATCTACTTTCACTTCAAAATGGAGAAAATGGGCTATTTAGATGAGTCTGCATCTTGAGGGGACATTTTCCTTTATATATGAAGAAAAGTGTAAAGTTAGGTGTATTATATACTAATTCTCACAACCCAAAAGACACAGCTGTGCTTTAAAGACACAGTAGTGAAATTGTAATTACCTAATTTAGCTTGGTAAGAGCTACTTTTTCTTGGCTTTTTGCCCAGAAAACATTTATTCCTTCTGCAAAAACAGTGTAGCAAACTCTAAAATAAAAAAGGAACACATTACAGAGTTGAAAACCAAAATACATTGATTATAAATGTAACATACTTTAGGATTACTGCCTTCAGTAAGAGAAATTTGCATTAATCTGTACAAAGTGAATAATATCTTGATAGTCAAAAAAAGTGAAATCCTCAGTTTAGTGACAAAATGAGAGCAGGTCCTCTGGCCTCAGAGTGTGTTTGAAAACCACCCCAGAAAGAATCTTCTGAAGTTCTGAGAATCTGAATGATCACTTTCAGTATTACAGAAACCAACCAGATAACTACTGACTAAAACTTTAAAGAACTTCTTGAATTATTAATAGTAATATTATCAATATAAAATAATGAAAAGTTTTTCTTAGTGAGATTTTTTCCCCTTTTACAACCAAGAAGAAATTCTACCATCTGGCTGACCTATATAATGGTCTTTAGCTGGGATAATACTTCAGTAGATTAACTAATGCAGAAGACAAGTCTTTAATTGTTTTTGGTTGCTGAGGATGAATATTTCAGAAACTTCCATCAAACTGTCAAATTTTGTAATGTCTAGGCATAAGTTTTGGTTCTTTTATTTATTTATTTATTTATTTATTTATTTATTTTGCATAGCATAGCTTGGAAAAAGATATAAAGATGTATGTTATTTATGAAAAAAATCACGTTCTGTAGCAATTTTGGGAACTCTGCAGTCAGGTGTAATGGGACATAGAGCCATAAAAATATCTTTTTATTTTTTACTAATATTTTGGTGAGGCACTGGCACAGGTTGCCCAGAGAAGCTGTGGATTTCCCATCCCTGGAAGTGTTTGAGACTAGACTGGATGGGACCCTGAGCAACTTGGTCTAGTGAAAGGTGTCCCTGTCTATGGTAGGGGGTTGGAACTGGATGATCTTTGAAGTCCCTTCCAACCCAAACCATTCTGTGATTCTGTCATTCTGTGATCTTAAGTTTCTTCACGAAGTATGGAATATGAAAATTGCTGCAGGATACTGTTCCAGCACCATAATTCTAAACTTTTTTCATTCTATGCCTTTTAATGTACTGCTCATTAAGTAAGTATTCTGCTGTTAGGCATGACAGTGTTCTGTTCACAAGACAGATTCAGTAGTAAAATGAACCAGTTGTTTCCCTGGCTCATCCCAGTGTGGTGTGTCATTCATGACTTGGCTGCTTCCCCTTATTTTGGCCACCTTATGCCATGACCTCTCAGCACTTTGCAGCAACTGCTCAGAGGACACAAAGGCTTATCTCCAACTGCCCAGCCCCGGGGCTGGTGTGATCTTCACGGCCCAGCCTGCTCCTGATTTGTTTCAATATTTCTCAGTACAAGAAAGACATGGAGCTACTGGAGAGGGTCAACAAAGGGTCACAAAGATGATAAGGGGTCTGGAGCACTACTCTGATGAGGAGAGACTGTGAGAGCTGGGCCTGCTTAGTCTAAAGACTGAGAGAGGATCTCACTAATGCATATAAATATCTCAAAGGCAGGTGCCAAGAGGATGGTGCCAGACTCCCTTCAGTTGTGCCCAGCGGCAGGACAAGGAGCAATAGCCATAAGCTAAAGCACAAGACATTTAATCTCAACACGAGGAAGAACTTCCTTACATTGAGGGTGGCACAGCACTGGCCAGCTTCCCAGGGAAGGCACGGATTCTGCCTCTCTGGAGACATTCAAAACCCACCTGGACGCGTTCCTGTGTCACCTGCTCCAGGTGACCCTGCCTTGGCAGAGGGGTTTGGACTAAACAATATCCAGAGGTCCCTTCCAACCCTACGGATTCTGTGATTGTTTTCTAGGATGACACGGAAGGCAGGCAGCCGGTGCTGCCCGCACTGGCCGCTGCGTGCCAGGCACCGAGCCTAAGGCCAGGCTGGGTGAGCAACCACTGCCCGAGAACCAAAGGGGCAAAGGCTCCATCCAGGGCCGGGGCTGCTCCGACACTGGCGCCAGGCGGTGATTCCAGCGGCGTCGGGTTTCCGTGGCTGCCGCGGGAAGGGACAATGAGGAGCGGGGGCGGCCCCGACCCGGCCGGGGACGAGCAGCCGCTCCCCGCGACCCTGCGCGGGGGTACGGAGGTTGTTGCCGATTTTAGGAGCTCTCAAAACACGGAAACAGAGTCTAGTTTGGAAAAGAGACATTATTTGTTCTGCCCAGCGTGTAAGGTGAAAGTTTCCCCAGCTCAGGCACGCCAAGGGGTAAAAAGTCGCACCACTTATACAGTGAAATTCACATAATCCCGCCTATCTAATACATATTCCCCGCCTACCTAATGCATATTTATTTGGGTGATGTAATCTTACGCAATGCCCGAAACACAAGGTTCTTTCCTTCCTTAAGCAACTCCTATTGTAGAAGTTATCTGACGACATCGGTTACGTTTACAGAAGGTGAGAAAATCCCTCCTGGGGACAGCCAATTCAGCTCGAAGGCACCAAGGTGACCCCGGCTCGGGAGGCGGGCGGGGAGCGGCGCGAATGCACATCCGGGTGAGGAGCGCCGGGACCGCCGGGAGGGGCAGCGGGAATCGCCCCCCGCCGCCTCCGCGGGGGCCGCCCGCCAGCCCGGACCGGGGCAGGCGCTGCTCCCGGCGGGATCCCCGCCCTGCCCGCCCCGGCGATGCGGGAACGGAGCTGGGGGCGTGCAGCGGGCGGTACAGCCCGGCCGGAGAGGGGGTGCGGGTGGTCCCGGCCAGGTCCGACTTCACTTGCCTTCACTTGCCTTCACTTGCCTTCCCCTGCCTTCCCCTGCCATCACCTACCTCACCCTCCTTCACCTGCCTTCACTTGCCTCCACCTGCCTCCCCCTACCGTCTGCCTTCACCTGCTTTCCCCTGCCTTTACCTTCCTCCATCCTCCTCCACCTGCCTTCTCCTGCCTTCACTTGCCTGAGTCCTCCTCCAAGCCCCTCCCTGTGCCACAGCACAGATACCCATGTGCGGTGGTGGCTGTTCTTAGTGATGTGGCGTAAGGGTCACTGCAAAAGGGGATTTTAGAAGTAGTTTAGAGGAGTAGCAGGGGCCTGCCTGCTTTCCCTGCACCAGAAAACTGGTATCCCTGTCAACAGGAAGGTGAACCCTGTGATTAGTTCTCTAGCCCAGAGGTTGGGAAGTCCTGGCTGTGAGTTCTCTGTTTCTTCGCTTTCCGAGACTGAAGTGTACATGGCCAAGTTTTCAAACATTGCCCAGAATCATTAATTGTGGTGAACTATCTAGTCTGATTTTTCAGAGACGCCTAATATCTGTTACTATAAATGAAGTTAGGTGTTGAAGTATTCCTGAAGATCTCTCTGAATCTTCAGGCACCTAAAACACTTTCTACAAATCTGGTCTTTAAACAGATTAATTTTTGAGGCTTCTGATATGTATGGTAGGGTGGACTGTGTCTTCCTGATACCTCAGCACCTGAGGAGAGGCTTCAGTGGGATACTCTTGAACTCTTACTGCAGCTTTGGTTCTTCTCAGGATGCTACAGTTTATAAGCAATTTTCCTTTCCTGTCTTAGCAATTCCTTTTTGCCTATGAACTGCACATTGTGAGTGCATCTTTTGGCACCTCACTGCAGTATTTTAATGGAGCTTTGGGTAGTTTTTGTCACAGTGCTTGAACACCTCTCTCAATAGACTTGCTTAATTATTTTTGCTCTCGTTGCTTTCTGGTCATTTTGCTTTTTGGCTGTTTTTCTTTCTGCTCTTCCATGTACATTTTTTAAACCTGTGACTTTGTTCTGAGTACCTCCACATCCATGGATTGAATGTCTAAAGTAAATGTTGGTGCTGTTGTTGTAAATACTTCACTGTCGGTTCCTCAGTCCCTAATGGTCTGCTGACCATTCTCACACAGTTTGCAGGACAGGCAATGTCTGTTAAGTGCAGTGGTGATCTTCCTGCTGGTAGGACTTGAAATAACAAAATCACAGTACTGTTCAAATAGGTGATGCCTGAATGCTCAATGGATAGTAGATAATCCCAGAGCCTTTTTCAGAACCTCTTAAGGAGATTCTTGAGAGTCTGGTGCTATTTTGAAAGGGAGAAAATTAAATACAGGAGACTAGGAGATTAATCTATGTGCTCTGTGCCTCAACACGTCCTTGTGAAGAACTGCACCAATAATGCCTTCTGCTGTTAGCCTGGGACATTACCTTAAAGCTGAGAGGGTGTCTTACTGTAGCTGAGTTTAGGAGGTGGATGGATTGTGTACACACCACGTCGAGACGAGCATCAAAATAGGATCTGTCACCTTTGGATATGTTTTTATCCAAATCGTTAACTGATCATTGCTATAGTTAAGTTTAAGGCTTCTTTCAAGTTTCATTCTACCTAGAATTATTGAAAACTGAGCATACCTGGGGACACATTTGCTTCTGTTGTGGTCATACATAAACTTCCTCAAGGCCCTTGAGAGGAAGCCGTGTGAGGAGCAGCTGAGGGCACTTGGTCTGTTCAGCTGGAGAAGAGGAGACTGAGGGTAGAGCTCACTGCAGTTACAACTTCCTTCTGAGGGGAAGTGGAGGGGCAGGCACTGAGCTCTGGTCTGTGTGGACCAGTGACAGAACATGAGGGAATGGTCTGAAGTTGGGTCAGGGGAGGTTTAAGTTGGATATTAGAAAAAGGTTCTTCCCCCAGTGGGTGGCTGGGCACTGAACAGGCTCCCCAGGGCAGTGGGCACAGCACCAAGGCTGACAGAGCTAAAGGAGTGTTTGAACAATACTCTCAGGCACATGGTGGGATTGTCGGGGATGGTCCTGTGGAGAGTCAGGAGCTGGACTTGATGATCCTTGTGGGTCTTTTCCAACTCAGGATATTCTCTGATTTTGTGATTTGGAGACATTGATCAGTCCATGCCCCACTAGAACTCTCAGTGCAGTTCAAGTTCTTTATATTAATTACAGGCTCCTTCACTGTTTTCTGCATGTCTTTGACACCAGGGACTGTCAGGCCAACTTTATGTTTCTTTCCAAGTGACACAACTACTGCCAGAGTTTGGTGAAGAATCTTGCTGCCTAGACGCTGTTGGCTGTTTCTGTGGTGTCAGGCTGATGATAGCTACATTGATTTGGAAGTGCCAAAATAGAGTTATGCTGGAAAGCATACTTCTGGTCCAGAGGAATTGCAATCTTAAGGGCGATAACTGGCATTCTCCAAATGTTTACAGAACTGCTGAGACATCTAAGTATGGTGTCTATCTGAGCAGTTGGCTGGGTTCCTCCTGGCTTACTGAAACCCCAACTTCCAGGAAAGCTTGCAACACCAAATGGAAAAAAGTTTGTGGTATGATGGAAACAAGCTTTTCGTGAATCTTTAAATGTAAAGTTCACACCACCTTCTTGTTCATGTTCATTTGAGTCCATCCAGGTACACGAGGTTTGTGTCTGATATGCTTGGGTGTGTTTTGTAATCTGCTGTTGTCCAGTTGTGCAGTGTTTGATGCTTGAATGCCCTTTACAAGAAAGTTCTTTCTGCTTATGTAAAACTGATTTGATCATAATAATGAAGGGGAAAAAAAATCTTCTTAAACCAATCTTGATATGTTTTCAGCTATGTTTTTTCTTCTGTGTTGGGCTTTTCCCCCAGCACACTTGAGGTTTTGGGCTGCAGACTAAATTTTAAGTCATGCAGACTTAAAACATTAGACACTTAAGACATTTAAGTGCAGTGTAAGTGGCAGATTATCTAAGTGTTGCAGGGTAACTTTCAGATGTATTTTATCACATTACCCTTCTTTACTTTGTTACTTTGATATTTATAATTGTAAAAATGCACCAGAAATTCAAAGTGCAGGGGTTGTTTTTCTGTTTTGTCTCTCTCGTACTTCTAAGGACTTAAGATTTATGTGGAAATAATCTTTGCTTGTGTTAGTAAAAATAAATACCTTAAATTTGAGGGATGGATTTAGCTTTTCTGATAAGTCCTATTGCAACCCCAGTCTTCCCTTATCTCTTTGCATCCCTTAAGCAAAGATACCTGCTCTCCAGACCTGAGTCCCCAAAAGTGGTGCTACTTTTACAGATGGGAATTAAATGAATTCTGGGAGTTCTGTCCAATCTTTCAATGAAACCATTAAACCATTAAAAATGTAAATTCCATCATAGGGTATGCTAGAAGAAGCAGAATTACCCATAAATTTCTTTCTAAGCAATCATAGAGGACCTTTCGAATTAAGAAAAAAGTGAATTGATTTTTTTACTTTACATGTACAAGTGGTGATGGATATTTCTAAAGATATTTTTAGGGATGTCATTTTCATTGAACTCTTCTGCAGTTTTCCAGCAGCTGGATGTGGCATCTGTGTCTACCTTAAGTTTGTTTGCATACATGACACTAATATTTCCTGTGATCACATTGTTACAGACACTGTCTAGTAAACTTTCCAATCCTTTGAATCAGAGCTAGATAAATGGGCATAATATTTATAAAGCCATTTTGAATCCTCAGAAAGAGAAATATTTATCCTACCTGTATAATGCCAATAAAAGACAAACAGGTCATTTGTCATTGAAGTGATAAAAATTCAGGTTTTGTGTATCTTTCAGAGAAGAACTGGGAAATGACATGAGTTTAAGTTGTTGATTTCAGTCAGTATAAAATGTCTCTTCTATTATATTTGCACAAAGTTTTAAGAAAATCAAGCATGTCTAAACTACAGTGCTAACTTAGTACAAATAAAAAGATCTGAAGTCTCAGGCATTTTATGGAACTCTGAGGTCTTTAAAAACCGTCACTTATCGAAAATTATATAAGGTTAAATTCTGATTTTTAGGGTTCCCACTAGCAACTCTGGTAATAGTTTTCACCTCTTTAGCACTTTTCTTGACCAAAGAACCAAATTTGAATGTTTTACCTAATCTTTCTGAATCTCCCTATCTGACCATAATACTCAAATATTAACTAGTTAGGTACGTTTGCAGTTGCAGTGAAATGTTGGTCAAGTCTTGACCAATTTTTCCACCTTCAAATAGACTCCAGGAATATTGCCTCTCATTTTAGTGCAGCCCTTTTAGAAAAGATGGCAAATTTCTGTGCATATATAAAAACTGATTTTAGGTGACTATGCAACAGAAATGTTTGGGCCTTTTTGTTTGTTTGTTTTAGGAAAAAAGTAATTAAAATAATTATGCTGGTTTAAGGGGTGGTTCCAAATTTTGACTTTTGCTTCTATTCATCTTTCCTTTGGATTATAAGGCTGTAGCAGATGTGTACAGGACAAAGCAATCTGTACAGAAGGGTGGATTACTTGTAATCCATGGAATACAGTTGGAATCTGGCACTAAGGGCTGACAGCATTTAAAACTATTTTCTTTGGAGAGTAAGGATATAGGGTGTGCAAGCTCAAAGGTACAAAACATCCAAACTCAAATTATTCCAGTAGTAATTGTAGCCTTGGATCTGTTACTAGAGCTGTTGATTTTACTCCAACAAAGGGGTTTAATGTGCTATGTTTTTTCTAGAAGAGCAGTTCACAGTGGCATCACTATCAATGTTTGAATATGCTGACTGGTTGTGTTTCAGGTTTTGTATATATTGAAAAAATTGTACTCTGATTATGAAGTATTGCATTCTTGAGAGCTCTTGTGTGACAGCACAGCCATACCAAGGCACTGTAGTCTTTTAATCTGAATAAAAGCAGAAAAATACACAGTTTGCAGTCATCTCATTCAAGTAACAATAAATATGTATGAAAATGGAGTGAAAATTTTGTGTTTATTTCAGTATGATCATTATGAGCTGAAAGGCATGTGCTATGAGGAGCAGTCAAGGACTTTGGGTTTGTCCACTCTGGAGAAAGGGAGGCTGAGGGGTGCCCTCCTTGCTCTCGACATCTTCCTGAGGCGGAAAAATGGGCAAAGTGGTGCTGGTCTCTTCTCCAGGATATCCAGTGACAGGATGTGTGGGAATGGCTCTAAGCTGCGTCAGGGGAGTTTTAGAATGAACATTAGGAAGCATTTCTGTACTGAGAGGGTGGTCAGACACTGGAACAGGCTCCCAGAGAGGTGGTCAATGCCTTGGGCCTGTCAGTGTTCCAGCGGCGTTTAGACAATGCCCTTCATGTACTCTAACTTTTTCTGAGCCCTGAAGGGCTCAGGCAGTTGGACCAGATGATTGTTGTGGGTCCCTTCTTGCTGTAATTGTTCTGTTCTATGAACACTCTGGAGAAGAGATGCAGCTGTGGGTGAGGACACTGAATACGTACGAGCTGAAAGGGTTGACAGATACTTGCCCTAAACTATTTTCAAGAAAATGACTACTGTAGATGTGTTTGCTGTTGCACATGTCCTTTTGTGCAAACTGAGTGAGGGCAGAAGAAATATGTAAGAAGATGGGCAGGTTTAGAGATGCTTCATCTGTTGTTACATACCCAGAATAGGTACTTGCTTTCTGGGGAAGCCTCATTAATCCCTGCTGAGGGCTTTTTGTCATGTACAAGGGGGTCTCTCTGTCAGGAACAGCTACTTTTAAAGTTCTGGAAACTGCTCAGGGATTGCCCTATGCCTTCATTGGGCAAAGCATATTCTTCAAGATTATGGCATGTAGGTGCCTCCCACAAATGAAGAATTGGGCTTCTGAATTCTCCATCCACATGAGATGTGTCTGCTGCAGTGCTGATGAAAGCTTTGGAAATGTCAATGGATAAGTGGGCTTTCTTTTGGCTTTTAGGTCAGCATTTAACGGAATGGTAACATGAAGTCAACACAATTCTGCAGTACATAATTATATAAACTGATCCCAGTTTGATTCAAGCTATAGGGTAAAGCATTAGGTAAAATTTAAAGGAGGCAATTTTTTTTTTCTCCCACACAAATACATTCTGAGATAAGCTGACTCCATTTTAGAAATGGGTTGTGGAGTCCCACAGAGTCAGTAGTTGTTTCCTGAGACTCTGGTGGATCTCAGTTTTCAGTTTGTTAGTGTAGAATGTGCACTTTCTGTCAGTGTTCCCAGTATGCTTTGCTAATGTGTTTATGTATCATTAGTGTTACTACTAATAAAGTAATGAAATGTTAAATCAAAAAATGTAAATTTTTTATTATTTTTTATTAAATTTTATATTTTTTTAACTAAACATAAAAAAAGAAAAAAGTAAATTTAAAAATATTTAGCCAGTTGACTGTCTTGTTAAAACTTACAGGACCACTTATGTTATAGAGAAGCAGGATATGGACTGTAATTTGCTTTTAACTGCCTGTGGAGATACAAGAAAGCATTAGTAGGATCATATCATCATTGAGGAAAGGCTGAGAGAACTGAGATTGTTCATCCTGGAAAAGAGAAGGCTTCAGGGTGACCTAATTGTGGCCTTCCAGTACCTGAAGGGAGCCCACAAGGAAGATGGAGAGAGACTATTTCCAGGGGCCTGGAGTGACAGAACAAAGGGGAATGACTTCACACTGACAGAGAGCAGGTTTAGATTGGATATTAGGAAGAAATTCTTCCCTGTGAGGGTGGGGAGGCCCTGGCACAGGTTACCCAGAGAAGCTGTGGCTGCCCCATCCCTGGAAGTGTCCAAGGCCAGTTTGGATGGGGCTCTGAGCAACCTGGGATAGTGGAAGGTGTCCCTGCCTGTGGCAGAGGGTTGGAAAGAGATGATCTTTAAGGTCCCTTCCAACCCAAACCATTCTGTGATTCCATGACTGAAATTGTTCTAAGAGACTTTGTTTTTTAAGTTTATTTTTTTCTATTTTTGATGCTCATCAAGTTTTTATAATATGGTTGTAATGAAAATGTTCACAATATTAAAAACCAGATAAATGTTGCTGCAGAAGGTATAAATATCTCTCAATCAAATAGAAGTTCTCTTTTTATGGAATAGAATGAATAATTTGCTATTGGTTAAATATAAAGGAAATGGTTAAATGTAAACAAAATAGTTAAATATAAGTTAAACAATATAAACAAATATTTTATGCATAAGATGAGAACAGATTATACTATGATTTTATAATTAGATTTCCAGATTGGGTTGTGTCTGTTGTTGAGACAGTTCTTTATTTTCTTGTAAGTGTATACCTTTTGTCTTGTTTGGTTCATTAGCCCTTGTTTGGAACACCTGGATTTCAGAAGGGCAGTGTTTTTCCCTCAGATCTTTGAAAGTCAGTTTTTGTTCCTTTTCCATATTAGATTTGCAATTACTGTGTGAGTAGTAGTAAAAAAACGGAAAGGATTTGATCTCTGGTGTGGTAGGAATTTGTGGCCAATGACAGTCCTGTTATAAAAATGCCAGTCTTCTGTGTGGCAAGGAAAACTTTCTATGCTTCACTTCTAGGGGAATTACAAACTGACTTTAGAGAAGTGTTTGCTAAGATGAATTTAGAAAATATACTCACTATTGACAGCTTATTTTTTTTGATGACTTTTTCAGTAAGATAAAGATCCTGTGTCATCAAGCATGGATCAAAGAAAAGTATGAGGACAGTTGGTACCTCTTTGAAATGTGTTTTATGCCTTTCTATTCTCTAAACAGCAGCAGTCTTCATGTTTGGTTAATGGTGGCTACTCTTAAATCAACTGCAAAAAGTGAATATAATTCCCTACAGTGAAGCAGGTTGCTTAACCTCACCTTAAAAATAGTTTAACATTTAAAAAATAAACTGAACAAACCCCATTCATCTGAGAAGCAGAAACTAACCATGCCTTGTAGCAACTCATAAACAGTTTGCACTCAATAGACAAGATTATGAAAGGATTCTCTGTAACAATGTTACTAGCCTTAAAATTAGAATTTCATAAGTATTTTTTTTTGTCTCCTTCCCTTGGGTTTTTATTCGATTGAAGTAATTCAGCATTAAATTTGAAGATTCAAAATACAAAAGTTCCAAAGGTTTGGAAATGGTTTTGTGATGCCAGGTTGTTGTAGATAGCTGAGGGACCAAATTTGAACTTCAAACAGGGAACATAAAAATAGTACTTATTCATTGCTAGTCAATTCTTTTCTCTTCCAGGCCTGCAAAAGGGCAGCTTTTTATACAGTGGAAAAGAACACTGACTGTGATTTTCTGTTAATATTTCTGAAAACCCTCTGAGATAATTTGTACCTAGAGGTTATTTAGTGGTCATTCATATGATAGCAAGTCCTTAACTTGGTTTGCAGTGGAAAACTTAGATTAAAGTGCAGAACTGCTAAACCAAAACTGAAGTGTTTTGAACATTGATTTAGAAGCCCAGATTAACAATACACTTTTGAAATTGCCTTGATGTCTATGTAAATATGTATAGATCCCCTTGATAAGTAAAAATAAATGCTAAATTCACTCTTAAGCCACTCCTGTCCTGCTTTCTGTTAGAGGTCCTATGGAATGGTTTATTTTTTAATGTTTCAGAGCCAAAGAAGACAGTAGACAACTTGTATGCAGCGTTTGTTCCTAATTGTATTTACTTTCGTTTTTGCTACAGTAATGTCTTGCACAGAATTGGCTGTTTGGTAAATAAGAAGGTGGTTTTGAACCATGATGCCAATGAGAGAGCCTTTTATTTAGAAGAAGTATTTGGCTGTAAATTAGTTTCAAAGACAACAAATTGTGAGGAGAAGAATAAGAAAGAACCATCTTTTCTTATTTTAACTACAGTTGACATCTTCATAGAATGAGGGACACTAATAAATATATGTAAAAAAATAATTAGAAAAAGTTTGATCTGTTTGAAACCTGTCATCTAATGCCATGAAGACATTTGGTTGCTGACAAAGCTTTCTGTACATGCTCTAGATTTTGAACTTCTCTTAGCTTGTAAATAAGTAAATATAAGTTCATTCTGTGTCTCCCTAAGGTTTCTGAAATAGGTGAACAAAGGTAAAAGCTACCCAATATTCTGTGCATTGCTGCCAAAACTTGGTCTTGTAGTTCTTTACAGCTGAAATTTTTCCTCATTAAATACTTTGCCAGAACACACTGCTAAAATTGATTTATCTTGAGGTGGGCTCGAGAGAAATATTGGAATTGTATTACTTTGGACTTGTTTTAGTATCCATTTATATTAAATACCTACATTTTTACTTAAATATCTTTCATTTATTGCAGAACACAGGATAGGGATGTTTGGGATTTTTTTTAAATTTCTGAGGAAAAGAGATCTACAGTCAACTTCTTTGTGCTAGGCTTGCTTTTCTCAAAACTTTAACAACACTTTACTATGTTACCATTCCTGAGCTTAGTGTGTGTGTATAGAGAGAAATAAACTGGAAATCCTGTCTCTGAGGATTGGAATTTAGTGTAGTTTTAGATGGAAAACAAAATATTTTAGCATACATTTGCCAGTTAAGCTTTTGAAAGGACTTTCCATGGGGTGCAACTTCTGAAATAGTATAATAATGAGCTTCTGAAGAGGTTTCCATGTGATGTATGCCACAGTCGACTTGCTTTTAGTTTATAAGCTGCCAGAGTGAAAAATCAGTATCTTGGCCTGATCAACCATAGATTGAAGAACAGTTGTACTTGGTTTGAAATCACGGAGTTGTTAGGGTTGGAAAAGACCTCTAAGATTGTTGAGTGCAGCTGTTAACCCAGCACTGCCATGTTCACCACTAAACCATGTCCCTGAGTGCCACATCTACATGTCTTTTAAATACCTCCCAGGCTGGTGAGTGCCCCGGGCAGTCAGTGCTTGACAATGCTTTTGTAGAATAATTTTTTTCCCCTAATATCCAACACAAACCTCCCCTGGGGCAACTTGAGACCATTTCCTCTTGTCCTGTCACTTCTTACCTGGGAGAGGAGCCTGATCCCCACCTGGCTACAACCTCCTGTCAGGGAGTTGTAGAGAGTGTTGTCACCCCTGAGCCTTCTTTTCTCCAGGCTAAGCATTCTCAGTTCCCTCAGCCACTCCATTCACTGGCATTTTGGGCCCAGCCATCCAGGCAGTTCCTTTACCCAGCAAAGAGTGCACCTGTCCAAGCCATGAGCAGCCAGTTTCTCCAGGAGAATGCTGTGGGAAATGGTGTGAATGATGTTACTAGAGCCCAGGTAAACATCCACAGCCTTTCCCTCATCCACTAAGGGGGTCACCTTGTCACAGAAAGAGATCCCTACTTTTAGATGGGAGGTACATTTGCTGATGTCCAGTTAACATGTTAAAAGCTTAATTAGCATAATTACCTAGTACTGCTGATAAGTGATTGAAAGTGGCTCTGTGAGCTCTTTCACCAGCTTCCTCAGTACCCACAGGTGGATCCCATGCAGCCCCATAGACTCGTGTGTGTCTAAGTGGCATAGCAGGTCACTGACCATTCTTTTAGATTGTGGGGGTTTCATTCTGCTTCCTTTCCCTGTCTTCCACCTGAGGGGGCTGCGTACCCTGAGGACAACTAGTGTTGCTATTGAAGACTGGGGCAGAGAAGGCATGAAGCACCTCAGCCTTTTCCTCATCCCTTGTCACTATGTTTCCTCCTGCATCTGATAAAAGATGGAGATTTAGCCCTCCTTTCGTTGCTGATGTGTTTATAAAATCCTTTTTGTATTGTCTTTTATGGCAGCAGCCAGATTAAGTTCTAGTTGGGCTTTGGCCCTCCTATATTCCTCCCAGTAGAACCTCATGACATCCTTGTAGTCCTCCTGAGGCCTGTCTCTTCTTCCAAAGTTTATAAACTCTCTTTTTTTTTCTCCCTCAGTTCCAGTTAAAGCTCCCTGTTCAGCCAGGCTGCTCTTCTTCCCCAGCAACTCATCTTTTGGCACACGGGGATGGCCTGTTCCTGTGCCTTTAGGGTTTTGCTCATGAAAAATGTCCAGCCTTCCTGGTCTCCTTCACCCTTTAGGACTGCCTCCCAAGGGACTCTGTCAACCAGGCTCCTAAACAGGCCAAAGCCTGCCCTCAGGAAGCCCATGGCGGCAGTTCTGCTGGCATCCCTCCTAGCTTCTCCAAGGATTGAGAACTCTGTCATTTCTTGCTGTGCCTCCAACCATCACATCTCCCACCAGTTCTCTGTTCACGAACAGCAGGTCCAGTGGGGTGTCTTCCCTAATTGGCTCCCTCACCAGTTGTGTCAGGAAGTTCCCTTCCACATGCTCTAGGAACCTCCTGGACTGTTTCCTTTCTACTGCATAGTATTTCCAGTATTTACCACTTACACCTGGTAAGCTGAAGTCCCTCACGAGAATGTTGGCAAGATGGTGAGACTTCTCCCAGTCCTTTATAGAGTATTTCATCTGCCTCTTCGTCCTGGCTGGGTGGGCTATAAGAGACTCCCACCAGGATATCTGCCTTGTTGACCTTCCCTCCAATTCTTACCCAAAACACTCAACCCTATCACAGAATCATGGAGCTGTAGACAATCTGACATACAGGGCTACCCCAACACCTCTCCTGCCATCCCCGTCCCTTATGATGAGTTTGTAGCCATCCATTGCAGCCCTCCACATGTGTGAGAAATCCTGGTTTTCAGTAAAGTCTTGTGCCCTATGATGTGTTCTGCTTGTGGGTTCTCATGGGAAAGTTTGGTTTACTTCTTTTCAGGTTTTGGGGTTTTCTCTATTTTTTCTATTTTCTTCCTGGACATTTGATTAGCACTGATGTACAGCAGCGTTGTAAATTGACTGTGGAAAGGGTCTCAGAAACCGAGTTTAGAACCACTTTTGTTTAATCCACTTAGAAATGATTCCTACAGAAATGTAGTATTATGAATGATAAAATGAGATGTTTATACTCCAGGATCAGATTAATTTTGTCATTAGAAAATAAAAAATAGTTTCTGCTTTAGGATTTTTGGGAATACATTTTTTTCTAGTTATTGGGTGCTTACAGCCATATAACTTTATTGATATTGAAGGTACCTGAGATTTGATGAAGTTATCCTTATAAATGAATTCATGAACTGCCTTTAATGTTTATAAAGAGGCCTGACTTGCCCTTTATTGGGGTTGAAAGAGTAATATTGGTTTAAGAATCACATTTTCTTTAAAAGGATAACAGACAGCAATTAATGTGGTTGAAAATTCAGAAACGTAGGCAAATTGGCAAATTGCATTTATTTTTTGGAAGCTATTAAATTTAAATTGACTGTATGCCCTGAAGACTTTGCTATACATAGATCCTTTTTGTTTTACTATCTAAATGTAAGTGCATGCTTCTCTCTTAATATATATATATATATGTACATACACATATGTTGCCCTAGTGCTGTGTGCACTGCTGAACAAAGAAGTTGACTTTTGGGTTTTGTTTTGTGTTTGATTTTCTCTCTTTTTTTAATTATAGCAGGCAGAAATGAGGTAGTATAAATGCTTAGTATTTTCAGTGTACACTTTCAGGAGTAAACCACCTTTGTCATGCATTTGAAAGGGGCCAAGGGAACACTGTTAGAACATGAACTTATCAATAAAAGGATTCAAAATGTTTTTACGAGGGTAAAGATATTGACCTGCTAGAGTGCCATAATGTATTTAGGAAGATTCTGTGTTTAGGAAGGATTTAGTAGGTTACTTTATCTAGTTCTTGTGATGTGAACCGTATTAAAGACATGTTTTTAGTAAAATGGATGAATACTGAGAAGCGAGAATGCTCAAATATAGTTTTAAAAAAATTCAGTCACTTTTTATTACTGCTGATCTACATGGTATATGTAAAACACAGTCAGAAACTGAGTGATTCTCTTTCTAACATATTTGAATATTTTTTATTAAAAAAAGAAAAAAGTTAACAAAGTTCTTGCAAAAGCAGAATGCATTTTAGTTTTAAATGGTCATCTTCTGGTAACAGCTGTGCTTAAATTGTTCAGATTTCCTCGTAGTGTAAAATACACTGTGATCTGACTACAGTGCCTAGTTTAGAAGTCTAGATAAAAAATAAGAGTTTTTATTTTTAAAAAAGTATTTTTTAATTTTAAATTTTATGTCAGCGTTGAATCCCGTGGAAAAATGAGCACATGTGCATTTAACCTGGTTTAACTCTCCATGACCATGGAACACATGGAGTTAGTAACTGATAAGGACAGAACACTGACAGTGTCTTTCTTACAGCAGGGGCTACTTATTAATCCTGTCCTGGTTCCTCCATTAGGTTTGAACTATAGAACCACGCAGTAAATAAAAAAGTGAGGGAAGGGTGAAAGAAGACCAAAAGTTTACAGAGTTGAATTTAGTTCTAAGTCTTCAGGCAGACTGCACCTCCCGTTCAGGATCCTGGTGCCACCAAGCCAGGCTTGGATTTCTTAAAATTAATTTGGCATTTTGTATTAAAAGAAGGGTTTTCTTTGTTCCTATTTAGTTTTATGTTTTATGATAGTAATTTTCTGTATAAGTTGTGCAGTCAGCAATATTTGTCCTGGAGACAATAATAATTTGATTATAGGAGTAATCTAACACGCTACTCGTATGTGACGGAAGATGTGATTGTTTCTGTTGGGTTTTTTTTAATAATTGTATATTTTGGAAGGTGACTGGATCAGCTGAAGTTGTTAATTCACATAGATTTTTTTTTCCTAATTGTATATTTTGGAAGGTGACTGGATCAGCTGAAGTTGTCCATTCACACAGATTTTTTTTTTCCTCAAAGTCTCTACAGAAAATTATAGTTATCACCTGAAACTTTTAATTGCCAAATGCTATTTTTTAATTGCTATTGAGTGTAAGTGTAGGGTATTAACAGTTATTGTTCAAATATTCAAGTTTTTTCTTGCTGACTTCAGCCAAGCAAAAGTTGCTTTCGTTGGGAATTTTGCTGACTGAGGACTGTGTAATTGCACAGTAATTAATGTAGTTAAAAGATATCACTCTACATGTAGCTTACACTGTGAAGCCTGAATGTTCTCCTGGTTTTCTCAGCACTGCCAGAAGGGATACTTTTGCATAGTGATTTCTGGATAAATTTCAGTAGTTCTTTTTAAACAGTGCTGGTTTCAAAAGCCATTAAGCTCTGTGAATATATAAGGCCCTTGTTACCTTAAATAATTCCATGCATTCTCAAATATATTATATCCAATTTCACTATGTGCATATATAAATAAGTAAATGTCCTCCCCAGTTTGTTATTATTTTGTTCTTTTAAATGTATCCTACATGCATAGCAGTTTTATACTCTAGGATGGATATCTGTTAGTCATATACATTTATTTCCAGTTTAACAAATGTCTTGGAGGGTATGAAAAATTGTGATTTAGAATAAATTGCAAGGGAGAAGGAACAATTGGTTTCTGTTAGACTGGGAAGACATGGGGCATTTTGAATTAGGCCCAGCCTGATGGCATATGGTGCCTACCTTCATAAACTTTGTGCATCCAATTTGTTCTGCATCTTAGCCATGAGGCAGTGTATGTTTTATGAATTATTTCAGGCTTTTGGGGTGTGTGCATGGTACTGCAATATGGGGATGGACGTTCTTACTCATCCAGACCCCACTTTGCCATCAATGCCATCATTGCTGCACAGAGCAGTTCCTGGAGAAGGCAGCGGCACTTTGGAGTTGATCAGTGTCTGCTTAATGACATAGCAGAATATGGGCATTTTTTTCCTATTTCTGGAAGGATCTGCTTGCTAAGCCTTGTTATATGATGATACTGTAACTGATAATAAAATTGAGGAGAAGTTGTGCAGATCCTGGAAAAAAATTGTTGCTTCTACAGCATGCTCGGCATGTTCCCTGCCTGGTCTGTAGGCCAGCTGGGGAAGGATACAAAATTAAAGGGATGATAGAATGGGTGGAGAATCTGGCTGGTACCTTGTTGTCTGTTTGTTTGGGAGTGTGGGGAGTTTAACTCTTTTTGAATGAGAAAAAACTTTTTCTTGATTGTTAACTGATGTGTAATATCCTTGATATCAGTGCCCTCCTCACATATTTGGTGCTGGTAACTTGCTTGGACCTCTTAGAAAGTGTCTTCCTCTTTCTGAAATGGGCGTGGTAGTGCTTACTGGTCCTTGTCAGAAGCTTTAGGACTAGAGGAAGAATATTCCAGAAATGCGTAGTAGGTATAAAGAATCAGCCTGGAGAAAGAAATTATTTTAAAGCATTGTGTTCTGATTAAAAGAAAAGGATTTAGGTGTTGAGCCCTAATCCCATTTTCATGCTGACCTGATCTGGGATCCCTGCTCCCAGCTTCCTCAGTGTATAACAAAGGCATAGGTGGCAATCAGCCTTTTCTGTGAGAAGTAAATATTTGGTGTTTTTTTATTGCAGCAGACATATAATTATGATAACATCTGTTTGGTCAAAGGTCACGTGATGAAAGTGTTGTGCTGCAAGCTTAGGAGTAGACCAAAAATGAAGAAGAAAAAAAAGAAAAGTAATGTGCACAGACATTCTGGCAGTAATGTTTTATGTTGGGAAGCACATTAGCATTTTTATTTTACTTGTTTATGAGTTGGGAGTTGGGCAATGTAAAACCTTTTCAATTTGCTTCATAAGAACCATATGGAAATGCATTTCAAATCACATCTTGAGTTGGTTCTCCATGAATTGAACCATATCTTCAGGAGAGTATGAAAAAATCAAATTAATCTGCTCAATATGCGAACAAAAAGTCGTAAGTCTTCTTTTTAAGTATTAGTAAAGGGAGAAAAAAGTGCAGCGATGGTGCATTCTTCTTTCTGCATGGGATGGATAATGCCTGGTCTTTTCTGCTTCTAACAGTATGTCCAGAGCTTGCAGAACAAAGGATTAGAAGGGTTTTTTAAATGACCAGTCATGTTTTATTTAGTTTTTCAGATTTAACTTTCACAGAATCTGATTTTCTAGTGGGTGATTGATGGGAAACAAATATTATTATGGTTATTTAAGGTGTTCTGTTTCAAGACTAGAACTGAGTCATAAAATCACTAAGGTTTGTAAATCTGAGACATAATCTTATTAATTTTGATAATATCATCTCACCTCAGAGAAATAGCTTAATATCTTTTTTCCTGCCTCAAATTAGTACCATGTCCCTGTGAGATCTACTGTACTTTCAGGGTTTGGAGGAAGTGAGGGGAGCAGTTTTCTTAATTGGAAAAGTGAGTCTTCCTCTCCATTAGGAGACACACAGTAATAATAAAGGAATGGTGTATATTTTTACTGAGTGTAATTGCTATCACATCCTGTTTTGTTTGATAGAGGTACCATGTGCAACTAGTTTTTTTGGAATTTTTGTTTGGGTTTTTTTCCCCCCCAAGTGTCCGTGGTCACCTCTCACCATTTTTAACATGAAGTTAGAATAATATGCTACAAACTGACATTTTGCAGTTTTTGCAAACTATCTATACACAAGTTAAAGGAAAAAAAAGTCTTTTTCATAATATTTTACTATCAGGTCTACTGAACATCCTTTATCATTGGACCTTTACTATTTTATTTTCTTTTTAATTAAGGGAAAGATTCTTTTTCTGGTGGTGTTGATTTTTAGCATTAGTGATTCACTCAGCACCAGATTTTCCTAGGCAGTGCATCATGCCAAACCCCTGGTATTATCCCGTGCTTTGTTTAGTTGGGTTTTCTAATTCTTCTTTTCCTATAAAGAATATATTTCTTCTTAATATGAAAGGTCTTGGACGCTCTTTTAATAACATTAATGACATTTTTTAGTGCAAGTTACCACACATCCATATGAGCATGTATTCAAAGACTTATGTTTTTGTTTGACATGTTGTTATATATTAAATTGTGTTGCTATGATGCTCTTACTGTTACTAAGATTGTGTCAAACTTTCTATTTTCACATACCTGTTCTGTGACAAAGTTCCCTTGAGGCAGAACTTGGTGGCCTTTGCTCTTGTAAAGCTTCTGTCTTGTACAGACACCTCTTTTTATGTTCTGTTAAAACACATTACAGTGATTTGCAGGTAAAAAGAATTAATTACATTTAGTAACATTGGATATTAACAGAAAAAAATGGAGAAGCAGAAATATTTCAGTTGTTAGTCTGAATTCTTGAAGCTTAATAATATTTTAAATGGGAATGCATTTCAAATACCTGTGATGCTTCTATTTTACTTTTAAACCCTCAGTTTCTTAAGTTTATCAAACATGAACTTTAGAAGAAAGACCACTGTTTTACCTAGTATTCCCAAATCCTTAACAGTAGGTGTTTCTGTGCCATTTATCTATTTGCTTCTAAGTAAAAAGATTGTGTTTATGAATAAGCACTGTACAAAAATTAAGCATATAGTTGGAGGACTCACTTGCATGAACTGCTTGGAACTGATATCTAGCTCTTCTCATGAGAGGGAAGCAATAAATAGCGAAGCAATAAATAGCAAAGCACTGTAACTATCAAGGCAAAGAGGAAGATACAGACTGAGGCTACTGAAGCTGTCTCAAAGAGCCATTCATTCATTATGAAATGTTAGACTTTTCTCTTTGAAAAAAAATTGTTATTTGTAGATATCCTCGTATATTCACAGTCAAATTGTGCCATTTAATGACTCTTAGGGAGGGTTTTGAATGAATTAACGAAGTATTTTATTACTTCCAAAGAAGAAATATCCCCATGCAGTTTTTTTCTTGTCAAGACTTTTTTAATGCTAGAAGTTCACCTCAGCATTCTTCAAGAAACATTTCTGTTGAGTACAGAGAGTAAAACATTTTTTCTTTTGAAATCAGGATGAAAATATATCATAGAATTATAGAATCAGAGAATGGTTTGGGTTGGAAGGGCCCTCAAAGATCTCATTTCAACCTCCCTGCCATGGGCAGGGACCCCTTCCACTATCTCAGGTTGCTCAGAGCCCCATCCAGCCTGGCCTTCAACACTTCCAGGGATGGGACAGCTACAGCTTCTCTGGGCAACCTGTTCCTCCCCGCCCTCACAGGGAAGAATTTCTTCCTAATATCCAATCTAAACCTCCTCTCTGTCAGTTTGAAGCCATTGTCCCTTGTCCTGTCACTCCAGGCCCTTGTATGTGAATAGTTCCTCTCCATCTTTCTTGTGGGCTCCCTTCAGGTACATTTCACTAGGCTTCTTCTGTTTTGGTCCCTGCAACAGTGAAGATCCTAGAGGTACTCTTTCCCTTTCACGCCTCTCTCTTGAAGTTGGTTCATTTGTCGTTAACAAACCCAATCATAAATGATCTGGGACAGATGTTGGTAGTTCTTAGTACAGTTCAGCTGAAGAACAATCTCAAAGATGGATCACTTGGGTTTTTCTAATTACACCGTTCTAGATAAAACTGAGTCATAGAATCAGCTGGGTTGGAAAGGACCTCGGAGATCATCAAGTCCAACCCTTGATCCAACCCCGCCATGGTTACCAGCCCATGGCACTGATGCCACATCCAGTCTCATCTTAAAAACCTCCAGGGACGGAGAATCCACCATTTCCCTGGGCAGCCCATTCCAATGCCTGATTACTCTCTCTGTGAAGAATTTCTTCCTAACATCCAACCTAAACCTCCCCTGGCAGAGCTTAAGACCATGCCCTCTTGTCTTACTGCTGGTTGCCTGGGAAAAGAGACCAACCCCCACCTGGCTAAAACCTCCTGTCAGGGAGTTGCAGAGAGTGATGAGGTCTCCCCTGAGCCTCCTCTTCTCCAGGCTGAACAGCCCCAGCTCCCTCAGCCTCTCCTCATAGGAGTTGTGCTCGAGTCCCTTCACCAGCCTCCTTGCTCTTCTCTTGACCTGCTCCATTGAAATATCCATGGAAGGGACATTTGGAGGTTTTCTAATCCAAACTTCTGCTTAAAGCAGGTCCGGTTAGAGCAGGTGGCTCAGTGCCCTGTCAAGTTGAATTCTTTCTGATTATCTTCAGGGATGAAGAGTCCACTCTGTCCCTGGGCAGCCTGTTCCAATATCTGGTCAGAATTTTCACTATTCCAATTTCTGTCCTATGGATTTTGTCCTAATCCCTGTGAGATATGAGAACAGCTTGGCTCTGTCTTTTAGAGGATTGTGCTCAATTTATGCTTTCTAATACAATGAGAATACTTAAAATATGAGAGTTTTCACTCTACCAGTGCTCAGGCATTTGCCTTTGTTGTCTGATCTCTCTGACCTAGCATATGACAAGTCATGCTTTTCTTACCTTTTTTTTTTTTTTTTTTCTTTGGGTGTAGAATACAAACACAAACTAATTTCCAGGGCTTCTGATCTGGAACCAGGATTTCAGAGATTGTTGATCTGGACTTGATTAATTATAAGTATTGTCTGGCTGTACATAACAGAAATGTTTAATTCCAGTTTAATTCCAGTTGAATTCAAGCTACTTTCTGAGGTTTTTTTGGAGGTGTATGGAGAGAAGGCTTTGTGAGAGAAGGGGGTTTTCCTCCAAGGCATAATATGTTTGAATTGTATCAGCTTCATCAGAATTCCCACAGTAGTTTATGTACATTTTGTAAGAATGTGTTGCTTTGGAAGTAAAAAGATCTTTGTGATATGGAAAACTTAATGAGGGCCATTAGAGAAATTTAAAAATTAGTTTTCTGTGTGATTATTTTCGTAATGAAGCAAAAACTAGCCTTTCTGTGTTCTGGTCACAAGAAACCAATTATGGTGAAGACTGAAGATGTAGGAAGGACTCTATATAAAATCTTGAGTTAATGCAGTTGTTAGAATTGTCTTGAAAAAGTGTCTATAGATTGTGCAAAAAAAGAAATATGCTGAATAATACCATATTTTTATACTTCTGCTGGAGTTGATAAGATATTATTTGAACTCATCTAGAAAGAAGAAGTTGGCATTTTTTAAGTAGATGATTCTTAAAGTTGTGAGAAGCTGACAAAGAATCATGGGCTAAAATTTAAAAAAGATCCTCAGTCAAGAAGTACATTCATTACTCTAATTACTTATGTCAATAGGTAACCCTCTGAAATTAAATCCGTATTTGTCTTGTTAGAGATTTTATTTTGTTTCTTTCCCCTGGCCATGGATAGATCTCAGTGACTAAAACGTTGGAAGCCAAAGTATACAAACCTTTCCTCTATTCAGCCTTTAAACTGAAAATATGTGCTAAAAGTACCACTGCGATACTTGCAAAGTCTTTCCTGCTGGATGACACTGACGGTTGCACAGGGAATCCCCATGTGGTCCATGGGTTGTGGGCTGGTGGAGAGACGAAAATGGTACATGCATGTGGTGGATTCCCACCTCAGGAAACACTCTGCAGTTGCCCTCTGCAATTATTGCTGAATCACAAGCGGAGCAGCATTTCAGATGTTGGCCTCGGGTTCACACCTGATTATTGATCCAGGAGAAAGCATGTCTCTCCCAGTTTATATTCATTCTTTCCTGTGCATAATTGTACACCATGTGTTTGATGATTTTACATGTACACAGATTTCACAGAACGTGGGTTTTCTAGTTTTATGAGTTAGTTTCTTCTAGGATATCTCTGAGGAGGTGCCAGGTCTTGAACACATTTTCCACACAAGGCTGTGGTGGTGGGGTTTTATTGTTTTTTCTCTCCTGTGTCTGAAGTGAATTTGAATACTGGTACCTGCCTTCCCTGTAGAAGCTCTCAGAGCCCATTTTCCTCTTGTGGGTAGAAGTGGAATTCTTGCTTTCTTTTTTGAATAGCTGTGTCTGAACTACAAAAATGAAGTGGACTTGGAATCTCCACTTTATTGTTTTCTTCCTGATTTAAGCACTGTTTAAAAAAGGCAATAGTGTTTACTGAAGAAGAGCGCCCTCAGCTTCTAAACCACAAATTTTTGTGGCATTGGTTTTGAAGATTATCTTAATACCAGTTTTTGTGGAATTTCTGGGATTTTTTGTCATATTAATTCAGTACTTTTCAGACAAGAATATTATTTGTCAAAATTATTTTTATTCTAATTTCTTTTATAAAGGCTATATACTGCTAAAGAGAAAGGTGTGTTTATTAGTGTTTAATAATATGCTATGATTCTTTGTCCTTTGAAAAAAGGCTTTTTAAAGTAACAGTGTAAAGGCAGTTACAGAAGTCTTACAGATTGCATAAGATGGTCTTGTTACGTGAAATTGGTACAAAGGCCACAGTTTTTGCTGGTACTGTTTTGCTACTTACAACACTGGTATGTAAAAGTAGAGTTAAATTATTTTGAAATTATTGATGGTGTTGAGTGTGGAATATCACCTCATAGGATATAGAATCTTACATGCTTCTTCCAGGTTCTGGATCTTTTGGTCAAGGGGGTGTCTCTTGAGAAAAGGACTAAGTGGTAAAAAAAAAAATGTTGTTATTGGTTTGTTTCTTTTTTGGTTTGGTTTTGTTTTTTTAATTTCAGGTTGGGTTGTGTAAGGTGTCCTGAGGTGCTTTCCAAACTAAATTTATTCTGTGATTTCTTGAATGTTGTATTGGTTTATTTGGACTGGGAAAGAAAATCAGTTACGAAGGGCCAGACTTTCATTTTTCTTAAAAGTACCATAGCTTTCAGTTGAATCAATTGTAATATAAGCAACTACTGCTGTAAAATAGTTGGATTTGCATCTGCTTTCTTTGATTTTATTAGAAAGGTTTTAGTATTATTAGAATTTAGTAAGTGTTTATTAAGTCAGTACTGGCATTGAAATCATAAAATAATTTAGTTTGGAAAAGAACTTTAAGATTATGGAGTCCAACCATTAACCTCACACTGCCAAGCCCACCACTAAGCCATGTCCCCAAGTGCCACATCTACACGTCTTTTAAATACCTCCAGGAATGGTGATTTAACCATGGCCCTGGGCAGCCCCTTCCAATGCCTGACAACCCTTCCAGTGAAGAAATTCTTCCTAATATTTAATCTGAACCTCCTCTGGTGCAACTTGAGGCCATTTCCTCTTATCCTGTCCCTCGTTCCCTGGGAGCAGAGCCCGACCCCCATCTGGCTACAGCCTCCTGTCAGGGAGTTGTAGAGAGCGAGAAGGTCCCCACCTTAGGTCCTTTTCTCCAGGCTAAATGAACCAACCTCACTTCCCAGGAAAAAATCAGTGACATGTTCTGCCTTGTCTTCTTTTTCCCCATAACCTTGAAGTATCTTCCTTCAGTATGTGGTTGGGAATGCTTCTGTCATGTATTCAGGGTTGCTACTTGCCATATCACTGTGCCTTTCACCATGAGAGCTGACATGTTCTAAATTCATTTTAATTTCCATTATGCTCTACATTCATATTCTGGTCTTTCTTGGTCTGTGTAACCTTTGGGATATATGTATGCTGTAATAAAATTTTCTAATTAATGACTTAGTAGCTACTATAAGTTTTTAATATGCCAAATGCTTATCCTGCAGCTGTAATTGATATAGATCAGGAGAAAGGTCTGTATCAGCTGGGTAAAAAGAAGAAAATTTGTACCTGTCTTAAAATTTCTAAGAGGTGCTTGAAGATTTAGTGGAAGACCCATGAGGAAAAGTACATGTAAGCAGGTTAGAACTTGGTGAAACAGAGATTTATCATCTGTTCTACTCTTTATCACAGAGGTATTGCCAGTATACACACTTTCTAAATCACTACTATTTTATTTTATTTTATTTTGTTTTGTTTTGTTTCATTTTGTTTCATTTTTTTTTCATTTTATTTTGTTTAATTTTATTTTACTTCATTTTATTTTATTGTTTTGGTTTGGTTTTTTTATCTCATACTTATCTTGGGTAGACTCTTTGGAGCCTGCAGTTTCAGCCAAAGATTTATTCTTCAAATGCTGTGGTCTATGTCATGTCCAGTGAAGAAACAGCTAATAAGCATCTCCTAGATTGAACACTTTGAATGAAGTATTTAATAAGGATGAACACAGAAGTAAAACTGATAAGTTGTCATAGGTAGGGGTTACCCACCCATGGGCTTTGCCAGAAATGCAAATGCAAATGCCAGCTCCACACACACTGTTCTGACAAAACAAACAGCAATATGCTCTGTAAGTTGTTCCTTTAAAATTCTGCCTGTAAGTTTGCTTCAGACTCAAACTTACAGGCCAGGTGATGCAGCATTCAGTTGATTTTACCTGGAAAAATCAGTTCTTTTTATTACCGAGACAAATTTAGACTTGATTATCAAATAGAAGATCAGGACTTGATTAATTTGATTTCTCACTAACCAGAGGTAGACATGAATGAAGAATTCTACTTAATTCAACATTTGGTCTGTCCGCCACTTTTACCTTTTGGATATAGAGAATACTGGGATTTCTCGTGGGATTACAACATCCCATCTCCCCTTAACAGTTGGAATGGGGAAGAGGGGCTTTTTTTTCCCCAGCTTACATTTTTCTGTCTTATTCCTTGTGAATTGCTCTTGATCTTCCTGCATATAAAAATATGATTTTGGTGTGCCTTTTACATCTCATGATCTGTGTTAAGCTACTGGTCAGGCTTTAGTGACTGCATTTTGCATAGAAAAGCTTGCAGGCTTCCCAAATATGCCCAGCTATCTGAATCCATTCATCATGCAGCCTTACCAGCCATGCAGAGGGAAGTCTTGAGCAACCTCATTTGAATGTGGTGTTGACCCTGCTTTGGGCAGCAGCTTTGGTTGGATGACCTGTTGGTCTGAATTTTGGTATAGATTATCGTTGCACTGTGTGAATACAAACTCGTTGATAAAATCTATGCAAAATGCAGTGTCCTGCCTAGTCATTATCCATGGAAAATTTCCTCCTTTTCACAGAGTGTGACTGGAGATCTCGAGTGTTTTTGGACACAACTGTCTGAGAACTGTAATGTTTTGAAAATGACCTGGGCTGGATGACCTACTGTGCCTTTTCCAACCAGAATTTCTGACTCTGTAATTTTGAGGTTGACTTCTTGTTGCCCAATTTTACAGTTACTTAATTCCAGTATCAGGCATATTTCAAGAGACCACATTTAGTCATGGTAAGACTGTGTGGGTTGTTTTGTCTTCTTCTGTTATTTTTTAAATCCTGAAGATTGTCAGCACTTAATGTATTCTTTCCTATTCCGGTGCCACAAATAATGTTCCAAGTTTGTGAGGAAAGAAAAGTCTGATTACCCATTTTGGAATAGACGATTGATTAAAAGAACTTGCTCCTAAAATTGTTGCAGTGGGGTGTTAGGCTAGTTCTGTTATTTATTCATATCAGAAATGCATTTCCATCATGAGAATAAGGGGTAGAAGAGAGAAATTATGTATTTGGTTGTATTTTCAGGATTGTTAAATTTATCATGTTAAATTTAAAATTAATTATTCAAATATTTTTTAGGTCTAAATGCACATGTGCTTTTGAGGGCTCTGAAAGCATCCCATTTGAAAATAGGCTTGATTCAATTTTTTTTTCAAAACAGTTCTTTTAACATTGGTGTGGCCCTTTTCCCTTCTCCTCGCAGAAGGCACCCTTTTTATGCAAGAAGGTATCATAATTTTGGAAAGACATCTTCTAGTAAGAACTCTTGCGCTAACGCTCTATGGAGAGAACACGTCAACCTTTGAGTTTTTGAAATGCCTTATATTAACATCCCTCAGGATTTAATCTATGCATTCTATCCTAATCTGCTGCCTGCATATTTGTGATACTTGCTAACTTTGCCAGATTCTAGTATTTTTAGATTTCAAATCAAGATTTCATTTTGGTAGAGTAGAAACTGAGCTTTGTCTTTGAAATCAGAGGGGTGTGTACATGAATTAATGTTTGCTATTTGTGTATGTATAGCATTTATAACCTAACTGCTTGAGGATCCCTTAGTCTAGAATTCCTGTGGGATTTCTGAAGAACTGGAAATTGGAGGATTAACAGTTAGGTGTGAAAACACCATTGATACTACAGAGACTTGATTGGAACCTGTTTCTCTTTTGTTCCATTTAAGTGATAGGTGGAATAATTAATAAATTATTCATGTTGTTACAGCCACGAAAAGTCTGTGTTTAAAATTTGTGGAGTAAGGTAATCTGATGTCAAAATAGCCTTGGGATTGTTACCAGACTTATGAAAACTTTGTTTGAAATGCAATAAAAAAGATGATGGATTCAGTAACAGGTTGTTCTCCAGTTTTTCTTCTGCCCTACATCCTTTTTCTCTATCAAAAGTTCTGTTTTATTTATACACAGGTTCTTCTAAATTTTCTTGTAGAGGAAATGGAAATCCTCACAAGTATTTAACATATAGTTTGCTTACAGGGCTTGCTGTCCTTTGTTGCCTTATGTCAGTGTTGTATTTGAAAAAAAATCAAAATAGTTAATCACTTCTTAGAACATAAGTTTTCATATTTTATATTTTTTCCTTCTAAAAATTTTTTGAAGCCTCTCTATCTTAGCATACCTTTCCAAAATTGCTTTGATTCCTGTTGTACTCCTGTAAACTTGCTCCAGTTTGTGTTTTTAAAACACAGTGCTGAATGTATTTTCTCTGGTTGAGACATAACCAGTTCTGAGATGATGGGGATAATGTCTCCTGCGCATTGTGGAGAAAATGTGCTTTGAAGGAACTTTGTGTGGAGCCTGTAAGACCTGTTGATGTGATACATAGTGTATAGATAAAGTACCTGTTTGCCTTTCTAAAGGCTCACTTTCTCCACCTGACTGCTCTGATTGCTACTTGATCACTGTGTTTTGCAGTAATTATATAAATCACCAGCCTGGTTTGGGTGGTATTTAGTGGTAGGTGGCATGAATACATTGACATTCTCAGCTTGTGCATTGCTGTCTGCTTCAGCAGTCATGTTCTGTTTGTACAGCTTCCATCACTATCATTTGTGTACCCAAGTGCTATTTTTTTGAGTTATATGTTAAAGTTCTGAATGTTAATGGAGTGCATGAATGTTTGACCAATTAACCTTAACATTGATGGGAAAAATACCCAACTACCTTCTTTCTCTCTTGAAAAATTTACCAGCACAAAATTCAACCAACACAAAGCCAAAAATTCCTTGTTAGTCCCTAAAAAGATTCTTAACTTTTATACCACATGTAAGTATTGAACAATACTTTTCTTTAATTTGACCAAATCTGTCTGCTAACACAGTGATAGTGATGATTTTTCATAGAATCGTAGAATGGATTGGGTTGGAAGTGACCTGAAAGATCATCTAGTTTCAACTCCTTGCCATGGGCAGGGACACCTTCCACTGTCCCAGGTTGCTCAGAGCCCCATCCAACCTGGCCTTGGACACTTCCAGGGATGGGGCAGCCACAGCTTCTCTGGGCAACCTGTGCCAGGGCCTTACCACCCCCACAGAGAAGAATTTCTTCCTAATATCCAATCTAAACCTTCTCTCTGTCAGTTTGAAGCCATTCCCCCTCGTCCTGTCACTCCAGGCCCTTGGAAATAGTCTCTCTCCATGTTTCTTGTGGGCTCCCTTCAGGTCCTGGAAGGCCACAGTTGGGTCACCCCGAAGCCTTCTAAGTTCATCAGTGAGAACTCGGGAATTAATTAGTTAAGCTTTGGAAGATGTTTGAATTGAAATCAGTCTTGGTAGTTCATTTCAGCAGTGGATGTGAACTGAAAGTGTCCCCTTCTGGCATTCTAATACATCCATTTGGAGATTTCCTCCAGATCCTTTGAATTCTTCTGTTTCTGAGCATGTGTTTTCTTAGTAATAAAAGTTTATGCAACCTATAGTCTGCTTTAACTGAAGTCAATTAGTTTTATAAACATTTTAACATTCTGTAAAGACCATAAAGGTTTTTTGGATCATCCTTCATTCACATATCAGAATTTTATATATATATATATAAGTGTATAGTTAAATATATAATACCTTTCTTTGAAAAGCTTTGTATATCTTGAGTTACTTTCATTAGCTGAGTAACTTAGCCCACATTTTTGTAAAAGGAACTGCAATTTGACTATAAATATATCAAAATGCCACAGAATTCAGGGCTACAAGTCAAAAATGCTGATCAGTTTGTAAAATCTAAATCAGACCCTCCATGAAACCTAGGGAAGGACCTCTGTGGTAGCAGAAGAATTTCCAGAAATTCACCACAGTCTTTTTCCAAGTTGCAGTTTGTTCTGATGTTGCCAGACAGCTAAGAAGAGATGGGAAAGGCAGGAAATCTTTTTGGATTTAATCACAATGCTGATTTGGAAAAGCAACTTCACAATGGAAAATATTTTTATATTTTAAATCAGAAACACAAAATTATACAAGATACATGATAGATCATATTTGCATTAAATCGGATTGTCTTCATCATGAATGAAGATAACCCTTGATTTTGGAATCTGGTGGTCAGAATCCTACTTCCTAGACATTTTTTTTTTAATATATATCCAAACTAGAATATTTGCTGATTTTAGTACCATTTGTTGAGGTCCTGGGAACTTGACTGCTGTACTTGAGATCAATAGATATAGCTTTTAAAGGACCATCTTTCTATTTTCTTATATTAGAAAGCTTTTCCTTCATTTTTGCTTTCAAAAGATGTTTGACAGTGGGCAGTGCTTATGTTTACCCTTGAAGACAGTCGAATTCTATCATAAAATACCCATTGTTTTGCATTTAACTTGATCATTTAAAAAAAAAAACTTCTTAACTGAGATCTTCCAGTTCTAGCCCTTGCATCCTCTGTGTGAAAAAGTTCTTATTTAGGTCCCTTGGTGTGTTGTAGGACTTGTAAATTATGAAGATTTTGGGTAATGTGTGGAGATGAGGACTTGGGTGAAGGACTGTATGCACTTCTAAATGAGTGGATGATGAGGTGGTTATGCAAAGCATATAGATGAGCAAGGTAGCAGTTGGATCCAAGTGAAGGTCTTTTTTCATCTGTCATGTAACTGAAGTACAAATAGATAAATCATTTTGTCTTTTGGCTGCTGGTTGATCATAAAATCAGCACATCTCTCTTACAAGGCTGGCCAGTGAAATATACCCACTTTCCTGCTGTGTGGAACCCTCTATTGCTTCATACTGATGGGCTTTTAGGGTTTGATCACACTGACTTGCTTTACCCAAGTCTGTCCTTTAAAACTAACACCATACCTTTGGTTTTGCAAAGCTTTTATTGCTATTTTACAAGTAAAGGCAATATAGCAACATAATGGTTTTTTTTTTCTCTTTTTAAATCAACATTTCTTCTATATTCTAGTACCAGTTGAAAGATGGATGATGATGACTTTGGAGGATTTGAGGTATGTTATTTGAATTACTTTATTTGGAAAAAAAGCTTATTTTTAACTATTTATATGGAAATTGATTGTAAATGATTGTAAATGTTTTGTAAAATTTTTCTAATCATTTCTTCTTGTTCCTAGGCAGCAGAGAGTTATGAGTTTGGAAATGGTGAAAAGCAGACCACATCCCCTGCTATTGCTTGGGCAGCATTTCCTACAGGTATTGATAAAATCACTGTAAAAAAATCTTAATATTGTATTGCTGTTCTTATGTATTCACTGTAAAAACTAGTGCCCAGAAGGGTGTATATACACAATAAAAGAATAGCCAGAAGTGAAAAGTTGAGCATGAGAATGTTCCTGAGTAATTATTTTGGGCAGCTGCACTTCTCAAAGTAAAGTTTTCTTGAGGAATGAAAGAGAAGTACAGTTTATCCAGCTGAAAAGAAACAGATCTTCTTTATTCAAAGGATATCCTTTACTTTGGTGTGTGGAAGATCTGTTGCAAATTGTGGAAAAAAACCCCAAAAAGTAAACTTGAAAATAGGACTATGATAGAGTCTTCTACGTTCTTTGGGGAAGGAGGGATGGATGAGAATCGTCTTTTTTACTTAAGCAGTTTATAAAGTTAAAAAATATATTACATAACCTTTATCTCAAGAAGAAGTAGAAACATTATGGAGCTACTTGTATTAATTTATACAAATGCCTGTGGCCCATATGAATTTTAAGAAATTAATGTAAGTTCATTGATGTACAGTATCAGTAGAACTAGAAGATTGAGGAGATGTTACTGATTGGCAGTTGATTTTGTTGTGGTCTAGATTTTGCTGTTTTCACAAAGAGAAACATCATTTTAGCAGCATTAGGGTGAAAACCAACACAGTTTATTATTTGTTCAGGAACTAATGATTTGTACCTGCTATTGCATTATTATGCAGAATAAATTAAACAAAGTAAGGCACGAATTTTTCTCAATATGAGTTCTCCATAAGTCATGTTCTTAGAATGTTTTTACTGATTTATTTCTGGCACTACTGGCTTTCATCCATTACAGAATAATTGCCTTTATGTGTCATTGAAATAAAGGAAAACATAATGATGAAACTATATTTTTTCAAATAGCTTTATTATTCATGTTGTCATTTTGACTATTATTACTTCTTAAATTCAATAGCATATTTGGATGTGCTTAGTAAATTAAATCCAATATAACTGTGCAGTGTCTGCCTCATGAAGTCTATTTTAAATCTTATAAGGTGTGTAGAATTCAAATTATTTGTACTAACACAGAAGTTTTTTGTATGATTGTAAGTGACAGAGAAGTCTTAAGGTAAGTTATACCAAGGTATTTTAAGTTTGTCAAAATTAAAAGAAAAACACTTTTATTCAGAATATTTTATTACTGCAAAATCTTTAGATGACTTTTTCATGCAAATGTTGCTGTGAATAAATTAATTTATTGCAAGAGGCAAGATTTTAATAGTCTTGGTCGAAATGCTTCTTAGGCATTGACTTGTAAATTAATGTTTTTAGTAACAGAAATAACTGAATTGTCTGCGCAAGCTATTTATATATGAGATGTTCTTGTCTTACCCCAGAAATTTCTCGGTAAGGTTTGCTGAAAAATTCAAATGTATTATGGTGCTATTGAGATGATTTTGATAAATTCGAGGTGTGATGCCGTTATATACACACAAGATGTTGTGAGCTCTCTGGAAGAGGAGTACATTACTCATCTCATGACTTTCCTACATATCTGATGTTTCTAAGTTGTAAACCAAAGCACTGAAGCCTGTGGCAGTATTTCTCAGTGTGCAGGCAGAAATCAGAGATTATTTCTAAGGCCAGTTTGACCAATGAACAATAAGTTTATTTGGAATTTCCTCAGGACTATCAGACTTTGACTTGCTTACTGAAGAAGTTGGAGGAGATATATCACACCAGGGCAGGGTACTGTGTAAGAGTATTTTGTTGTTATGATCAGAATGACTGTGTGTCACAGCAGTGGAGCAGCACTGAAGAGGAGAGAATCCTTTAAGTGGTTCTGAAAACCCAATAACCATGTTGGATGTGCTTCAGGAGTGTTGTTTCAGAGTGGTGTTAGCCTGGTCCTGTGGGCTTGAGCTCCCAGTAGCTGTTGGGAGTCAATCAGGTAGTTTCATCAGAGGCAAGTTTTTGTTTCAGGGGTTGTGAAACTGTTCCATTTTGGTAACTAAGGTGTGGTGAGCAGGAATGACTTAGGGGTCGTCTCTATAAGCGAATTTTGAGCTGTACTAAAATGCTAATGCAATTCACCAGTATATACACAAGAGGAATGAATTAAGAGAGCTTGAATTACAGCCGTAGCACGTGTAATTCTAGGAATGTCTAATTTACGAATATTTAACATTGCTGAAAAATGAAAAGGATTTGTAAAAAAGATGTTTGATTGATACAATGGAGAGTTGCCACCTTTTCTTGTTTTCTGCAAGGTCATGTATTTAGTTTAAAATTTTAAACCCCGATGTTCAGAGGTGGTCACCACTTGTTACTCCTCATTTCCTAGGCTTCATTTTGACAACTTAAGAGGTGGAGATTTTGTTTCTTTTTTTTCCCGTCAAGTTGCCAAGCATTCATTACTATAACTAGAATCCCTGAAAGCTCAATTTGATTGTAGAAGATTCCAGATTATTACCTGAAAAATGGAGTCTTATGTCTAGTATTGGATACCCGAAAATATGTGAATACCAAAAGTTTTAATTTCAGTGAGTCTCCATTTTTCATATGTACCCAGTCTCAGTTTCTGTTTTCACTTTTGTGATAAATTATTTATATGTGAACTATGCCTGAGCTATGGTGATCCTCACTAAAGGGTGAGCACTGACATCCAAAGGAACAGTGTCATGTCAGATTTCCATGTGAGTTGACAGTTTTAGTAAGAGAATCGCTTGCCTGCTCAGTGAGAAATTGCCTGGTACATTATTTTAGTTGTTTTTCCATCAGATGGGGATTGATTTAAAATTGAGATTCGGGGTATTAAATGATAGCATAAAGCAGAGACTTTAATGTTTGTTTAGAAACAAAAAGATTATCTATGTCACTTCACTGCCACCTGAACTAACTGAGTAGGTAATTGTTATGAGAAGCTGCCTTTAAAAGCAGACATTTGGATTGGGAGGGGAGTTTTACTGATATAGTGCATAAAGGAAGCTGAAAAAGTCCCATTTCCAATTCTGAGGAAGAGTTTTGTGTTAAAGGTGCAGTTGTGTCCCAGATCTGGTTTTTGGTCCTGGTTACTGAAATTGGTTCCTCTTCTGTTTGCTGTACTGTCCTCTAGGCCTTTCAGCCAAGTTTCCATTTTCTGCTGCACTGTGATTTTTTGGGGTTTTTTTTTGGTGTTTCCTTTTTTTTTTTTGGCCATATGTCCCAATCTACTATCACTGCAATTAGCATACTCATATTTTTCTGCCTCACAGTCCATTTTCTTTCTTTTTAGTAGGCGAGGTTTGCATGTTCCTCTATGTTATACCTGAATCCTAGAATTGGAGAGTAAAGAAGATGGGACTGGATCCACAGATTGATGTGTCCTTTTGAATTGTCCTTTAGGCCAATGTTTGTGCTGTGTACTTGTGCAGCATTCAACAGTGATATGAGGAGGTTGAGCCTTGTCCGGGCTAGTGGCATCTTCTACATTTTACCAGAGTTGTATTGATGATGTGAGCTGCTTTTCCTAAAACAATTGCATATACTTTTTTTGCCTTCTGCAAAGGCACACCTGTAGCTGAACATATCAAAGTTTGCAGGACTTTGCTGTTAAATTAAAAATGTATGCCAAGCTTTCTCATCTCCTTTCTGTTTATTTAGTCTATTTAGTTTATGTCCTTCATAAGAGCGCTCAAGTTTCTGTTGTGCTGGGTTGATAATGATGATCCACTGTTCAGGATTTTTATGGCATAACTGGAAATTGGTATGGAAGAGCTCTCAGTCCAGTATTAATTCCACTGAAGTTTTATTAGCTAGAGAGTTATTTACCTCGTTATCTTTTTATATCATATAACATATAAAACTGCTTGGTAAGTTTTTTTTAAGTGTGTCTTGGTTTGTTTGTGTTTTCTAAGACAGTTGAGGATTTTTTAACTTCAGAATTTATGAAACTTAGGAAACTGTAAGCATGGTTTTTACACTTGACTTAGACTGATTAAAGATCATGCGGAAGCTGAAAGGTTGTGTGAATTGAAAGAAACAAAGTTGAAATGGATCCTTTTGATAGCAGTTGTCTTCTAAAACCTCTGTGTAAATTACAAGTCTAAATTTAGGGTGACTACGATTTTGAATGTCCTCAAGTTGATACTACTCAAAACCACAGGCACTTTGTATGGAATTATTCTTCAGTGCAGTTAGATTATATGAGGTACATAACATTACATTAGTATGACTACACTTGTTGCACAGACTCCAGAAACAGTTAATTTTTGAGTGCTTCTTCATATTGTGTGTGCTTTCTATTTCTAGTACCTGAAGTCCACAGATCTCCTGATGTTCTTCTGGAGCACTCTGTGCCTTCTTCCTGCCTGGCTCCTTCTGACTCATTCATTTTATCAAGTGATAATGTGGCAACAGCTGTTCAAACAGCCAACAGTGTGATAAATCCAGCTGTTCTTGAAGAACAGGTAAACCCACAACTTTTGAGCTTCAGTATGGGAACTCACGTATTTAATATGTTAGCATTGTATCTTTTCTGTGCACATTTAGGTTGAAATGCCTTCTAAGGGCAAAAGCTCCTTGGATTTCTGTGACGAAGACTTTGAAGTAAAATAATTTTAAAATTGTTTATAAGACCTACAACTGGGAGACACTGCACTGTACTTTGGTATGAACTGTAAGAGAGACAAGTGTGTTAGAGTTATTAAAACTTACAGGCATGCTGATAGTGCTAGGCATGCATGTAGGAAACAACACCAGGAAGGTTCTTTCAAAAAAGTTTGTTCCTGTTAAAACTGTAAAGATTATAGCTGTACATATATGCTATACTTGTATATTTTCTTGTGATTTTAGGATTAGAGAATTAACATTTAATCTTTACTTATAATTAAATTTATTTTTATTTTATTTTAATTTATTTTTCCCCCATTACTTTTAAAGTTGGTTTTTTTAATATTTTTTTGTGTGATCTGACATTATCCTAGTTGTGCAATCTTAATCTCTCTTTGTGGCTGCACTACTGCTGAAAAATTATCTTTATTTCTTTTTTAGGGGTAAAGGTTTTAGCTTTTGACTAAACTATTAGATGAGCATGGAAGGGAAAAAAAAAGTTTTGCCTGGAGATTAGCAGAGGAATGCTGGATTGCTGCAGATGAGAATTATATAGATTTACCCTCTCAAGTGAATCTTTCATTGCCACTGATTGCAGTGACACCTATTTGAACAAGTTTATTGATTATAAACTTCCTTGTTTCAGGATGTATAGTAGTACATACTTGAATTAGAAAGTACTTTTGCCTCATTGTGAACTAATCAGTACTTTGGGCTAATTTGCAAACCTTCCTTTGTTTCTTATCCTTCAAGTAGTCTCATCAAGTCTAGGGCTACTCATGGTGAAAACTCAATTTCACCGTTAAGTCAGATTTCCATTGTCTGACCATCTATAAGCATTTCTTTAGAACTATACAGAGAACTTGTACAAAATACTTGTTTTGCTTAAACTGAGTCTTTTTTTTTTTTTTCCTTTGAGGAGCATCTGTATGTTTACATTTCCAGAAAGACTGGCTAGTACAGCTCCAATCGTCCAGTCTTAGGAATGAATTAGTTACTGTTTTGTATTTGTTCCCAGCCTAATGTTCTGAGGAAAGCCTATAAAAAGCAAAGAGATGTGCCCAGATGCAAATGATGTCAAAGAAATTTTCTTAGAAATCCAAAAGTTGTGGATTTTTTTCTTGAGAGGGAGGAGTGTTTATTTTATTTTTTTTGACTGATACCAACCACAGTAATTTTCTGTGTTGAAGGCTCTTCTTCTGCCTCTCTGACAGAGTTTGGATCAGTAAATTTCTATTACTGGTAGAATGACCAAGACATGCTTTCCTTTAGCCACCACAGGTCCAAGTCCTACCCTTTTTGATTTTGGCTAACAGTGCATCCTCTCTTGGCTAGCAATTTTAGCTTTTGTGTTCTCTGGAAAGAGCACTTGGGATATTCCAGAATACTAAGATTTATTTTTTAAAACTAAAAATTAACTTACTTGGGTAATCTTAATGAAAAATAAGAAATACACTTTTTTACTTCTGACTATGTATTTGTATAAATTCTAGTTGTAGGCCATGTTTCAGTTTTTCTTGTCTTGTTCTGTTCAGCTACTGACATACCCATGGTTCCATAAAGTCTCTCTTTAGTGCAGGAAGTAGTACAGACTAAAAAATATATTAATAAGTTTTACTAAAGGGAGAAAAGGAGTTCAGAGCATGTCCTTTAACATTATTTTAGAGATCAGACTTTGCACTTAGGATTAAACAAGAAGGAAAACGGTGGGCATAAAATTATAATAAAATATACCTGTTCGAGGGGAATGTTAGGAGAACTGTATTCTTTTATATCTGTATCTCCAGGGACTCTTGAGGTTTCATGTAATAAAAAAGCTTCACCATTTTAGGTTCTACGCTCACAATTTTTGGCGATGCCAAACTCTAATCTTTAGGACTCGGAAATAGAATTAGCACATTTGGCTTCTCTTTGCCAAGGAGAATTCAGAGCACAAACTGCAGTTTCTTATGTGTTCCTGTGCAGTCAAGATCTCAGCTGCTTTTGTTTGTTACTTTCTTTGAATTATTTGAGAGATAGTAATTTATTGAAAAGTCAATACATTATCTGAGTGGGATAAAAGGTGTTAGGGAAGTGGATTAAATCAGATCAATCAAACCTCTCCTTAATAAACACATTGAGATGTTCCTTTTACCACCCTTACCCAAACCTCAAGTGTGTTTGGCTTTCAAATTGTTGAAAAAGTGGTAGCTGAATTAATTTACCAACTTTTTCCTTTGAAGTTCCTTGGCTGCAAAATAAACAAGTTTTTGCCCCCTCCTTTTTATTATTTTTTTTTAAGAGGGAAAATAAAAAGCACTGGGTTTTTTTAATTATACCACAAAGTATTTTGAACCTCACCTAATTTATTTTGTGCTTTTCTGAAAATATAGGCTTATTATCAGTGTTTCATCTGGTTTACATTGTGGATTCTAGAAACCTCTATTTCAGTTCTTGTGCTTCTACGCTTTACTGAAATAGCATTAACTAAATGTTGTAAACATCTCCCAATTACTCTTATTTTGTTAATCTATCCTCAAGATGAGATTAAAAAAACCTTTTATTCCCTTTCTGTGACTGCTGTTTGCAGCCTGCATTGGGTGAAAGCATGGAGTGACTTATCCAAGGAGAGTTTGTTTCCCTGTAAACCTGATGTACTGAAATTACTCACTTTTCTCCTGTGGATTAGATTCAAGCAGATATTCCAGTCGCCTCTTCAAATGTAATTGAGGGCAAGACTTTAGTTACATCAACCACTGCTTTGATTGATGCTGAGACACAGAGAACAAATGAAGCGAAGAGCTGCCTTCAACAAGCTGTTGCAAACCTAGAAATCAAGCTTTGCACTGCTGAAGAAGAAAAATTGAAAATTAAAAAGGTGTGAATAGTTTTTTTTTTTATTAGAACAGTTGGCATTTGTATGGGATTAAAATATGGTTGGAGCTGGCAGAGATTTGAAATTCATTTTTTGGTAGAAATTAGCCAAAATCCAGAGAAATTGACCCAATTTAGACTCATGTAATCATAGAATTATTAAAGTTGGAAAAGACCTCCAAGATCATCGAGTCCAACCTTTAACCAAACACCACCTTGTCAACTAGACCAGAGCACTGAGTGCCAGTTGTTCCTTTACCAACTCCAGGGATGGTGATGCCATCACCCCCCTGGGCAGCCCCTTCCAATGCATGACCACCCTTTCTGTGAGGAAATTCTTCTTAATGTCCAACCTGAACCTCCCCTGGCACAGCTTGAGGCCATTTCCTCTTATCCTGTCACTTGTTCCCTGGGAGCAGAGCCCGACCCCCAGCCTCCTGTCAGGGAGTTGCAGAGAGTGAGAAGGTCCCCCCTGAGCCTCCTTTTCTCCAGGCTGAGTCCCCCCAGCTCCCTCAGCTGCTCCTCACAGCTGACTTGTGCTCCAGACCCTTCCCCAGCTCCATTGCCTGTCCCTGGACACGCTCCAGAGACTGGCCAGAGCTGAACATAGGACTTCCTTTTTTTCATGTCTGGTGTCTATTTTAGGCTAAATTTTTCTAAATTTTCAAGATTTTATTTTTTTTTGTTTGAGGGATAAAAAAATAAAAGAAAAAAAAAACGGACAAGTGTTCTTAGCATGGAGCCATGTGGTTTTGGTTTGTTTGTTTTTTTTTTTTCTGGGAGCTCTGGTAGCTAAATTCTTCATATTCCTTCCAACAGGAATATAATAAGAGCACCAAGCAGTGTTATGTCTGACACATCTGAGTTGGCAAAAGGTCACTGAGGCATGGGAGAGTGAGTTTAGTTTCTGCCATTCTTAATACTGTTTCTTGATAGCTCTCAAGGTTTGCTGGGGAAGGAGGAAACAGCTTGTTGGAAACGACAGTGAGGTTGAGGAACTGGAGCCAAAGATGAGGAGGACTGCAATGGGCTGGTTTTGCTGGGAATTAAGTGTATAGAGGGAAGTTGGGAGGGAAGGATGAATACAGACTGTAAGAGGAGATAGGTTGAGAGCTAAACTCTGAATTGAAGAGGTAATCCATAATCTGTTTCTATCTCTACAGTGGAATCAGAGACTTATAATCTCTTGAACTGTTTTTATGATTTTGTCCCAAAGCAGGGCTGAACTAAGCAGACCTGCTCTTTGTGTCCTACTTATGACCCTCTCAGTTGTGCCTTTGTTTGAATAGCTTTGCTGTGACCTGGCAGGTCGTTTGTTTCTATAGTGGCTTCCTGCACAGCTTCAAGAAGTTGTTCTGGAGCAATTGAAAGGGTGCCAACAACTTATGTATAATAGGAATGAGTTTAGTGGGAACAACGGCTGCATTAAGGAAAAATAGTGAACAATTTTGAAGTTTATTGACAGCAGTGTTATTCTCCTTCCTCTCTCTTGGTTCATGTTGGGCAGGCTTCCAGACTGGCTCTCTGCAAGATACCAGGATATTTTAAGATTTTATTAATTTTGGAGATGTAGATAGAGATCTACATAGGATTTCTGCCTTTTTAGTGAAAACATTTACTAACAGTACATTTAATATGCTGTTTTTGAAGTGTAGAAAGACAGAGCAAGATACTAAAAATGTGGAAATAATTGGACTAGAATAGAATAGTTGCAATGGGAAGGGATCTATAACAACAGGTCCAGCTGCCTGTGCCCTTCAGGGCTGACCAAAAGTTATTGAGGGCATTGTCCAAATGCCTCTGAAACATTTACAGGTTTGGGGCATTGACCACATCTCTGGAACCCTGTTCCAGTGCTTGGCTGCCTGTTGGTAAAGAAATGCTTCACAGTGTTCAGTCTAAAACTCACCTGATGCCACTTTGAGCCATTCCCATACATCCTGTCACTGGATACCAGGGAGAAGAGACCAGCACCTCCCTCTCCACTTCCTCTCCTCAGGAAGCTGTGGAGAGCGAGGAGGACACCCCTTAATCTCCTTCTCTCCCAGACAATCCCAGTGACCTTGGCCACTTCCCACAGGACATTCCTCATACATAGGACATGCCTTGGCTTTTATAAATGCCTTAAACTTCTTTAAAATATTGTCTCAATCTAAAAACTGCAATGAGAGTTTTCTTGCACAACCCTTAATCTCTGTGTAAATTACAATATAAAGTGTCATAACACTTCAGAAATTAAATTAGTTGGAATTATTAACTGAATCTGTGTTTTCACAATCCTCAAATGTTTGTAATTTCATGTATTTTATTTTTCAAACATTATAGGAATTAGAATATTTGCTGGAAAAACATAGTGTTTTAGAAATGGATTTCCTGAAGGAAAAAAAAGAAAAAGTACCACATCAAGATCATTACAAGACACTCCAGGTAATTTCTTTCTTGTAGTATCTTACTTTGTTTTTCAGGGGGGTTTTGTATAGAGTATGTTTATGTCCAACAAATATTTTTTTAAGTATCTATAGTCCTGCTCCAAAGCCCTTTGAATTTAAAGAATTTCTAAGGTTTTAAGATCAGAGTCTGATTCTTGACATTACTGGGAATACAGGTTTAAAACCTCTCTTGCCTAAGTACATTATTGTAACTGGGATCACTCATCCTTCTTATGATATATTTCATAAAATGGATGAAAAGAAAAACACTTTGTATGATGAATGTGTTTAACAGCATGACTTAGGGTGTTCTGAAGTAGCCAATTATTTGTGATGCGTCACCTAATCTGAATATGGACCAGTTTGTGTTGCATAATAAAAACCTGTAAAGTGTCATTAGATGCTAGACAATGCAATTAAAATTGCTTCCATTTTTAAAGTTAACATCATTCATTAAATACATGTGTGAAATCACATACAAGACAGATTTTCCATTGAAGTTTTCAGTCATCTCCCAGTGTTATAGCAGGTCAAACAAAATTTCAACATTTCAGAAATTTCTGTTGGTAATTCAGCTTCACTTAATTTTTTTTTTGCTGCTGGGGATGGTTTTTAATTGCTACTGCATTGTTTCCTTTTTCTACTTTTGGGTTGCTCTAGTAATTTGTATTGAATTCCTGGTGGCAGTACATCTTAGGATTTACAGTAATAAAATCATGTAGTACTGATTTTTCATTTTTTATGTGTAACATCTTACAGAAAGAAATGTTTGCTTAGCTATGATATAAAAGTAAGGTTTGCTTAAAAACCTCCTGATTTGCTTAAAAACCTGCTGATACTGGCTAATGTTTTTGATCATCATGAACAATAGTGGATTTGATGTTTTAATGCTTTTACTCTGCTCTTCAAGCAGAAGTACTTAAATAGTGGAAATGTTACTGAGGTTTACAAGTATCAGTCTGTCATAACTCTTTCAGTCAGGTACTACGGTTTTCAAAAACAGCAATAAAAGAGTCATAACCTTTAATTTACTCTGTAGAAATGCTCAAGCACTTCCTCTTGTTGCCTTCTGGATACAGACAGAATCAAATCAGAGCAGGAAAGTCAGTCATGCTTCTGAGAGCTGACTGTTAAAGTTGCTTTCATGAGACCTGAATATTGGATGTCTTCTTTTAGTACAGCTTGAAGTTTCTTTTGTCTTGCTCCTTTGGCTCCTGCAACACGAGGGTCAGCACCTGTGGCCACACACTGAGCAGATCTGGCAGCTCCCTAGAACAGATGTCTGTCTTGCTGGCTTTTCCTTTCCCAGTAGAAACAGCTGGATATTAGTGCTGTTGACTTGAAAAGCTTAAAAGCAGACTGCAGTGGTGACTCTGGCATGGCTTTGGGAACTCTCAGGATAAGGTTTCCAACAGAACTGATTTTGGCATCCAAAGCTGTAGGTGTGCACTGACTTAATTCCTTTTAAATTAAATTGCTATGTTAATATTTGAGTATAATGACTAAAACAAAGGCCTCAGGAGATGGTTCTAACTGGCTTTTACATGAACATTCATTATTTCGTTCATCTTTATATTTACTAATTAACTGACTCCCAGCACTTGTGACAAAGGGAATTCTCAAAAGCTGCTTTGGAGATAATAGAGCCAGTCAGTTAATTGCATTTTTAACAAGGTCTCATATTTAGATAAGACTCTTTTCTTTTCTGTGAATTTATTATGCTTAGTTCTGAGAGAAGATTTCATTAATCTTTGTCAACTAAGCCAGTAATTTTTTTTTCATCTTTTTCTACTGATTTCTACCTCAGTCAAGGATGACAATTTTGTTTTCAGGGTTTTGTTGTCACAAAATTGCTTCAATAAAATATGTTTTCAGGGGTTTTTTTTGATATGGAATCATAGAATCAGAGAATGGCTTGAGTTGGAAGAATTGTAACTAATAGTCATAATTATTATTCCTAATCATGGGAGGCAGAATTCCAAGTCTTTGGTATAGTGTTAGCATTTAACCAATGGATGACAATGGAACATTGCCACATTTGTACTTGTGTAAAACCAAAAAGTAAAAAGTTCTGTGTTTCATCTAAATAAAATTAGCTTTTAAAAAATCAGGATTGAACAGACCACATAGTATTTTCACATTCTTAATGTCGTTTCCATATGTTACTACAACAACCAGAAACAGTAAAGGGGCAGCAGTGGGTTCATAAATAGAATAAACAAATTGGTATTAACTAGTATTACAGAGTTATTTGGATATTTAATGCAATGGTCTCTTTGAGATCTTGAACTCATATAAGCTAGTAAAATTGGAGTTATGATTCCCACATTCCTGATTCAGTGTTTGTAGTATTTAAGAGGCAAAATAACATACTTTATTTCTAACTTCTTTGCTTACGAATTGGAGCTGAGTTAAAATTGCTGTGGGAAGTGTAATTTTAGGGGTTTTGACTTGTGTGCAGCGTTGCAACCATAAAGTTGCCATGTTAACCTTATAATTCCTTGCTTGTTTTAGACAGGAAGGAAGCAGGTGCAAATGTGTCTGACTTTTATATTTTCTTTGTTGGTGTGTCAGTCGCTTTTTTGATCACATGGTCATATATATATGTTCATCCCAACTTTTAACACCAGCTCCTCTAGATGTGAGGTGCTACATATTTTCAAGACATTTAGAGCTAGTAGATAATAAATGTTTTTGACTATAATGCAGAATTAGTGGTCATTTTAATCCTATAAGTCTGAAATTTTGCTGTAGCCACATTACAATATGTTATAGAAATGAACAAAGGCTGCATTTTAAAACTACTAAACCCTAATTTTTACTACAGTGAAAATCCATCAATAGTGAAATGAACATTCCTGCTTAGTAGGTGATGTTCTCTTATTTGCAGAACAGTGAGGGAACACTTAATTTGTGAAGGGAAGACTGTGACTGGGTTCTAATGCTCTGAGTAGGAACTTGATTCTTTGGACAGATTGTTAAGCTGATAAGACTTCTGATGTTTGGTCTATCTGCAGACAACTGGTTTGGATGATTCACTAAGAACTGGATCATACTTTGCTGTTTCTCTGATTTACCACACAGTCACATTTGAAGAAATACTGCATTGCTGCTGGAAAATTCTAGTTGTGGTTATACACATTTTTTCCCATCATCATCCCTTTCTGGAACTTAAACAGGCTGGTTTTTTAAAGAACAATGTTGTTGATGTGGTGTGATCCCTCTTTTTGAAATAAACTCTTTTTTTTTTCTTTTGTCAACTGACTTCTTCTAACTTAACAAATCTATAGTTGTTTTAAAAACAGCAAAATAATTTTCTTTTGGAAACCTTTGTTTCTGTTCTGCCATTGTTTTTTTTTAGGGAAAAATCTTCTAAATTTTTATTGAAAAAGTTACTTTAATGTGCTTATTATATTTAGCACTATTACTGTTATTGCAGAGAGTCGTGATTGGAAATGAATTAGGTTAGTGTAATTTCACTTCAAATAACAGTTTTGGGTGTAAAAAAGCAGGTCAGATAGGCTCCTTTTTTAAGTGGTGTTTTAGAAAGGTAAGAGAGGAAGCTTATACTGAAGAAAACATTGACAGATCAGCACATAATGATCCAAAGAAACTTCACTAGGTCATGCAATAACACCCAGATGGGATTAAAGGGAATGATAACTTAAATAAAATCATTGCTGTGTTAGGTGTTATTACATTTATTTATTTCTATAACTGTTGATATTTGGGGAACTTTTTATGTGAGTAGCTGTACAAATGTCACATTTAAATTGTGCAGCTTCAAATTATGAGGAAAAGACTTAAAGTGCAGTTACATAAAGACAGGAAAGGTAAACGTGAGGTTTTGGACTTGTTTCTTCCCTCTTAATTTGGAGGGAATTTATTTTTATTGTGATTAATATTGCATCTTACTTTGGGGGTTTTTTAAATATATTGGACCCATATATCACACAAATTCATATACACCAGGATGCATACTTGGGTGTGTCTGCCTCCTTGTTTTTGAAGATGGTGCTTCCACATCCTTTTTATGTTGGAGTTTAGTGAGGAGCTTCTTGTTCACCCATGCAGGCCTCCTGCTGCCTTTGCTTGACTTCCTGCTTGTCACAGTGAACCATTGTTGAGGTTGGAGGAGATAATCCCTGAGTAGGAACCAGCTCTTTTGGACCCTTCTTTCTAGGATTGTGTCCCATGTCCCAAGCAGTCCCACAAACAGACTTCTTTCCTGAAGTCCAACATTGTGATCCTGCTTTTTGCCTCGTTCCTCCCCCTCTCCTGAACTCCACCCTCTCATTGTCACTGAAGCCAAGGCAGGCTGCCATCGATCTTCACATTCCCAGGCAGTCCTTCCATGTTTCTAAGGATCAGGTTCAGTGGAGTGCCTTGGAGATTGCTGTGTTAGGAAGTTGTTGTCAGTATGCCCCAGGAATCTCCTGGATCTCTGTGTTGTCCCTTCAGCAAATAGTGGGGTTGATGACATTCCTCCCGAGGACCACGACCTGTGAATGTGAGGCTCCTTCCTGATCCCTGAGTTCTTCCCTGATCCCTTACCCCAAAACAGAGCTCCAGGCATTCCAACTCCCCTGTCACATAAGAGGCAACACGCTGTCGTCGCCTTCCTGGTCTTTCCTTCCAGATGAGTGCATTTATGATTCTGGAAAAGGTGTTCTGCAGGAGATTGGAAACAGGTCTTGGAGGTAGGTGGTTTTTATGGCTGGAGTACTAGAAAATGTATGTTTTCTTACAAAACTAATATATGACTTACATCCTGTTAAACACCATCTTCTAAGAAAATATTTAGGTTGGTTTTAGGTGCAGACATAGAGGAGACAGAATGCTAATAACAAAAAATAGGTGTGAAAAAAAAGTTTATGTACTGTACCTGCAAACAAATTTATAAATGAGATTCCAGGAAATTTCATGGGTCACAGCAGGGTTTAAAATTATGGAACACAGAAAAAGGGGGAATTTCAGAAAAGACACTTTAACAGATAGCAGTGCATCTTTTTGCTGAACTGGGAAAGGTATTTATGGATATGGCAACAATCCCTTGCCCACCTCTTTTTCAAGTGAGTGCCAGATACCTCACGTTTATTTATTCACCTTTAATTTTTTTTAATATTACTCTATGTACTCTTCTTTCAGACACTCATTTTTATTCAAAGTCTTTATTTATTAGTAATTTCAGAGCTGTTTATCTTTTGGCCTGTTTTTTTCCCCCCAGTTTTGATGTCTTCTTTCCTCGAAATTATTTTTCCAAATATGAGGAAAAATAACTTTTTATTTCTCCTAGGAAAAGATTCTACTCTCTTGCCTTTATGTTTTCCTCTTAAACTTCAATTCTTCTTTTATTAATTATTTTGTTGGTTTGTTTCAGAATTATTAGAAGATTGGTTATAAGACTAAGCATAGTGACTTTGTTTTTAAAATATTAAATTTAAAAATTAAAAAAAAAATGTGTTCAAATATACCTCTCTTATGCTGCTGTGCTTTTACTTAACAGTTTTGAGATCCCTGACTTGCCTTATAATCTAGTTTTCAGTTACAGTCATGAAGTGTGCCTAGCATTTATACTTTTACACTTACGTGCCTCCTTTCACTCCCTGATTTTAAAGATATTCAAGAAATTGGGCTTAAACAACTTTCATTTTCTTGATGTGCAAGTAGGTATAAGTAAAACAGGTTTTTTTTGGAATCAGTTTTTGTGTCATGACTGCTTTCTGCCTGTCCTGACCTGTTTTATGCCAGTGTATCCTTGATTTCTTTGAATGCATTTGCTGATTTATGTTTAGTGTGTCAGAAGTCTGTAACAGCTGCTGCCCATCTCCATTTGCACGTTCGCAGCAAGTGTGTTCAGGATGATTAATCTTTTTTATTTTTTTCTATTTAATATGGAAATTCTAATTAAAACAGTTGTGAAATGTCTGGGTATATGTAACACTGACCAGTCGGAGTTCTTTACCAAAAAGCTTGTCTTAGCAAGATCTAGCTTTTGTAGGAAGTGTCTTACTGGATTTTTGAGGGGATAATGAAAATGTGCAAAATGTACTCAAAATTAAGAAACCTGTGTAGAGTAAAACTTGGATAATGGTACTCTTAAGACAATGCTTGTAGTCCAAATACCTGTTACTTGGTATAAACTTCCTTTAAAAATGTCAGGAACAGTTCCAAAGCAACTCCATGTCCCTGGATCCACTCAAGTCCTGTTTGTGTTCAGTGTAAGTCATCTGACACATTGTAATTATTGTGAGTACTTGACCACTGCTTACTATGAAAATAGTAAATCTTTGCCAAATTAGTCACAATTATTTAATACCTTTAACAGCATTTTTTTATTCAGTGTTTATATACTTGGAAGAAGTAAGATGCACAGCAAATATTAAGTTGATATTTTGGGAGAATTTTGAAGAATTGTCTCTTCATTGCCCTTTAACTGTTAAATCATCTGATTTGGTTCATAGTTCATTAATAAACTTTGAATGGCTGCAGAATGCAGCTAACTGTATTGCTGAACATTTTATTGCCTAATTAACCTGTTACACCTTTGAGTTTTTCAATCTGTATTAAATTTGGTATTGAAGCAGTGATCCATTGAAATGTATAATTTGCAATTATTAAGCAAATTTATTTGTATAAACGTATTCTAATCTAACTAATTCACACATTGGAAGTTATTACACAACCATCAAACTCTTGTGACTTACATATCAAAGTTAAATTTATTCTTGCATTCTCAGTTACCTTGGAAACTTACTTATTAATTATGTCTTTAAGTTTTAGGCACTTTTTACTTGAGTAAACTGCCCAAATGCTAATATATAGGCAAAATGTCAACAAATAACTAGTATTTTAAACTACTGCAAAGACATCTAACAGGTCACTCCTATATAGTTCCTGATGCTGAGAAAGCAGTTCCAGTGGTAAAGTATTAGTTATTGCAGTGAGCACAATAGAATATAAATGTAGCATCAAGGTTTGAAAACTACCATCTGATTATGAGAAGTTTTAAAAGAACAATAAAATAATGTTTGGGAGGTGGTACAGATAAGAAAAGGTGTAATTCAGTTCTAGTCATATATCAACATAACTAAACTGCTGTTCCTTTTTTTTTTTCCTTCAAATAAAAATGCATGTTTATAAGGTCAAAGCAGTTTTCTAGTGTATATTCTTACAGTGATTATTTTTTGTTTTGTTTACAGATAGCCATAGTAACACAAATTATTTTTAGTTACTTTACTGTCGCTGCTCTTAAATTAATAAATAAACAAGGTTTTGCCTTTTTATAAGTTTTTTTCGTCATTAAAGGCTTAAAGGGTCCAGAACAGCATGTGACATGTAAAATAATCACGTACTTAAACTAATGAGAACTTTTTTACTATTCTTGGCTGAAGGTTTATCACTGAAAGAAAACTGATATTAATGAAAACTAGAATATCTGTTCTTAAACCTGAAGGATAGTGAAATAAAACAGACTTTCCTAGTTCCTTAAAAATAAATCTATTATTCAAATGTATTGCTAAACAGATACAATATTTTGGTTTTGGATGCACCTTACAAATCTGAGCATTCTCAGGCAAATAATCGTTTAGGATGGTCAACATTAATTTCCAGAAATAAATATTATAATGGAATTATGAAAATGGAAGTCTGAGTGAGTAATGCTTAAAAATAATGTAACATACTGCAATAAAGGACTGAGAGAAATTTTGAATTTTTTTTCATGTATTATAATTTTCTTTATATTTTAACAATAATTTCTGCTATTAAGTGTGCACTTAATGTACTTCATTTCTGTTTAGAGAGAACAATCCAAGTTTCTGTGCTGTGTTTTCAAGGGCCTGAGTTTGTAGTCTGACTTTTGAGATAAGTAAGAAGTGAGCATGTCATTGAAAAGCAAATTCCCATTGATCTGACAGGTAGAAAATTTGAAATAAATTTTGGTTAATTCAGGCAAGCTCAGAAGGAAAACTTAGTTTGTGTTCATAAGCAACATATAGTGTAAAACATTCTGAACCTCCCTTACATTCAAACTGTAAATTGAAGAAGTACTTTTTATGATTAGAAGTGAATGGTTTATGATTGGCTCTTTAAGGAGATATCCGTTTCCATGTTTCTGAGCTAAACCATCATTTCAGACAGTGTTTGATGCCTGCTTCTGCGGCACTGTTTTGTGAAGTATTTGGTTTAAAGAATTAAATAAAGCACAACCCTGAAAAGAGGTCACTAGAGAGGACAATTCCTGGGTTTCATGTGGAGTGTGATCATATCTCTGCCCCTCGGGAGTTCCCTTACCTGCACAGAAAGCCCCGGTGACCCGTCGGAAAGCAGCTGCATTTCAGCTGGAGTGGTGAGGAGTTCCTTAAGTGAATGGGACTTGGACTCATTGCTTATAAAGGTGCATTTTAGCTCTGTGTCACTTTAACACGTCCACTGTTATTGTTTTAAGATAGATTAGGCTGGTTCTACATATCCTATAATGTTATGTGCTCTGAATATGGTGACAGTTGTTAACTGAGGAAAATTATTCAGGCCTTTATGATATTCAGCCAAAAATGCAGTGGACATCTCACATGCAGGGCGAAAAAGGATACTGTAGCTAACAAAGACTACAGGAATAGTCTGAAGAAATCTGATATTTCCCATAATATTTTCATTAGAGAGTTCTCACATGGATAAGGGTCTAGTGGCACTTGCCCTCCTTTTTACATCGTTTGTCTTTACTTGCACATTCTTTGAGAACTGATTATTTATTAAATAAAAATAGCAGCTCTTTGAGGCATGTTGCAATTCCTGTGACAGTATTTTATCAACTTTCAACACAGTCCTGTTCTGTCACCACCAATTAAATTATCATATACCAATCACTGCCATAGCTGACAGATCTTCCATTGCACAAAAAGAAACAGTATTTTTTAAGGAAGAATCAAATTTTTATTTGGGTTCTTTTTTGATATTTTGTATTCTTAATTGCTGCTGCACTACTTTACATTTTTAAATGTGACCTCCAGTCCTTCAAACACCTTTACATATGCTTAATAAATCTGCGTATATCCAGTTGAGGAAGGTTATATTCCAACAGGATTTGCTTTCCCTTTTTGAAAAGACTTTTAGCCAAGAGCCTTACTGTAAGCGATGTTTGTGCCCCTCTGAAGAGGGGAGCTGCTCAGAACAAGAACGTGCCTTAATCATGATTTTTCTCATCTGGATTAGCCAATTTGTGGGAGGTCTGACGTAGTGTAAAAAACTCAGAAGCTTCAAACCAAGTTAAAATACAGCTAAAGCTTTCTGTCAAATTCAGTCTTAATGCTACAGCCTTTTAAGATGTATTTACATTTTAATTTCTCACATGCAACAAAGACAGACTGAGTTTGTTTCTGCATCCTTGCCAGCTGGCTTGGCTGAAAAGGAACCGAGGGACTCTCGAAAGGGGCGGTGTTTGTAAGGTCTTGGTGTGTGAAGTTGGAGGAAATAATATTTGTGTCCACATTAGAACCCCTCTGCTTCTCCCTTGCACTCTTTCAGCATCAAGAGGGTTCTTACTGGGGGGCAGGGGTTTTTTCTGCTGTGGGATATTTGGTGGGATTTTTTGGTTTGGGGTTTTTTTTTGGTGAGGGGAGGTTGGCTTTTTTTTGTTGTTTTTTAACTGCGGCATATTGAATAGATTAAAGAAGAAGCTATGGAGTTACTTTTGTTCAAAATAAAAAAATTCAAAGATAAGAACCGTGGTTTTACCATCATTGAAGGGAAGGACAGAGGGAGGAGTGCAAGAGTGTATTCTAGAAATGATGTAATGGCAATTGTGAAAAAGATCTAGGGAGTGAGTAAGTGTTAGATACAGCAATGGAAAAGGCAGTCCCTGTCTCAAATTTATGCATTTGTCAATCTTTCTTACAATTTCTTTTTTTAAGTGTTAATACCATCAAGATCAGTAAGTAAATGGAGTATATAAAATAAATTAAACAGCCACATCACTGTCGAGAATCTCAAGTTGTATTCTTCATGGAGTATTTTTGAAAAAGCACAGGTATATGTCTAGTTTTGTTGTTTACACTATAGCTTTAGAATTTTGAATATTTATCTGTATGAATCCATTTGCCTTTAGTGACCAATAGTAGGACTTGTTAAAAATAGATGACATGGCTTAATGATCTATAATTTTTAAAATCTAACCAGTCTGTTTTTCAAATTGCAATTAAATTTAAAAAAAAACAACCAACAAACAAAAACCCAACAAAACACCAAAACCCAATTAAAATCCAACATAACTTTTAGTTACCTCTAAGTAACTTGAGGCATTATCAATCTTGCTGACTCCTTTGTAATGTTACATCTGATGTTTTCTGGCCTAAATAATTAAAAAAAAAAAAGGTTAATTTTTGTTGATTTTGACTTTGGGATTTTGGTGAGACTGCTTTTCTTTGAGGAAGAGAATAGGTTAAATATATCATCCTTTTAAGAGATTGGTTAGATTTTCCACCTACTCCACCCCCAGAAACAAAGCTTTTCTCCTCTGGAGTAAGTTTTGCTTTTAGTTCAGTAGCATCCATGTTTCATGGAAAGTGAAATAGAGCAATAAATAAATGCATGTTAGAGTTTTCACATGGGAATGCTCTTAGGTGTCCAGGTTCATATCTGGGCTCCAAAGTATGAGGAGGGTGTCGTGGGGGGGCTTCAGTGTGTTGTTTGTTACAAATACTGTAGAACTGGAACTTGGTTGCTGACAGGCAATTAGCTGTTGTCATCGTCTTTGCTAATCAAGCCAAAGTTTTTAAACGCACATTTAAGAATTAAATACTGTCATCTTGTATGGTCCATCTTACATGTTGCTTGAAAAGGAGTCAAGCAAGACTTTCTTCTCTCACCTGAGAGTTTAACATTATTTATTTGTAAGAAGTGTGAGTTTAGTCACCCCAGAGATGGGAGGTGGTAAAAGAAATAAGCCAAACCAGGCTCTCATGTGTCAACCAGCACAACAATTGAACTGATTTCAGGGGTCCCTCTCAACTGTGCATATGCAAATACGTGGAGTCTGGGAAGCGAGGAGGAGGAACTGGAGCTTCATGTGTTATATTTGACATCGTTGAAGTAACTGGGATGTGTTGGGGTATGTTGTGTGGCTGGATCTTTAGTACAGATGAGTATCAGCTCATTAAAAAGCCATGGAAGAAAAGAGTTGTCGTTCATAACAATGAGCAGCTTCAGACCAGAGAGTCCAGGAGTGATGAGAGAGCTGGCTGTCACTGTGAGAGAGTTCTGTGTCACTATGGGAGACTTCTGAGGGAAGTCTCTGATTATTGGAAAAAGACAAGGAAGATGATGGATGGATCCATGCTTGCCAGCCTTTTGGGCTTTGGGAATATCATGGTGCAAGTGCTTTTGGCAGTCATTTCTGGGCACATGAACAAGGTGATTGGCAATAGCCAACATGGATTTACCAAAACATAAATTATGCCTGACCCAGCCAATTGTCTTCTGTGATGAAACACCTAGAGAGTGGATGAGAGGAATGCAATGTACATTGTATAACTTGACCTCGATCTGGAGAAGGCTTAGAGGGAACCTAATAGCAGATGTCCAATGCCTACAGAAAAATAGAGCTAGGCAGGCTCTGCAGAGATGGGTAGAGGAAATGATGATAAATTCAAACATGGGAAGTTGCAACTTGGTATAAGGAAAAAAATATTTAATGATGAAGATAAGCACTGGGATGTCTTAACCAGCGAGGTTGTGAAATCTCCATCCTTGGAGTTTTTCAAGGTCTGACTGGACAAGAATCTAAACAATCTGGTTTGAATTCACTGTTGGTCTTGCTTTCAGAAGAAGGTTAAACTAGATGACCTTAAGAGATCCCTTCCAACTTGAATGATTGTGTGATTTTGTGATTTAATACTTTGGTCATAAACTGAGAAAAATAAATATCCCACTCCTAGTCACTAAAGTCATAACTCCAATCCAGGGGATATTCCCCAAGCTGAATTATTTGGAACATTTTACTCCAAACTGGCCTACCTCATTGCCAATTAAGGGCAGGGTCAGGAATGCCTGAACCAAAATCTGATTAATGCAGTATTTGAAATGTTAAACTAGTCAGAAAATCAGTTACTGTAAATCTAAATCACTGTTGTATGGAATATAACATTTTTGATTGTTTTAAATGTATCTGCCATGTTAGAACAGGAGCTTGTACTATGAAACCTAGCCTTGATTTGATGCTCAGTTTCCCAAACTGTTGATTATTTTGTCTTCCGATCTAAATTCTTGTCACATTTCTATTCTGTATTCTAATACAGAATACATTTCTGTATTTCTAAATACAGCAACTTAATGAAAAGATGATTACTTCTGTCTCTGGTTGTCCTGCAGGCTCTGTCAGTTTTTTTTCAGCTTACATATCATCCCCTGTGTTCAGGAAACAAACAAAATAAGCATTTGAAGCCTTGAATAAACATGGCAGCCACTTTGTGTTGAAGATGCTTTGCTTGTGCTTTGATGGGAAAATAGCTGTTGATCATTTAGTTTTTCAGATAGCATATCTGCTTTGGAATGTTTTTAGTGTTCCAAAATGTATTTACAAACCAGAAAAAGAAGATTCAAGGAAGAGGTAACTATAGCACCACTGTTTGCTTCTGGAGTTTTGTATCAAGAGGCAGCCAAATAAAATAGTTCAGATACTGAAAATGAAAAGGAGATTCAAATGTAAAGATATAACTTATCTTTCTGTTGATTTTGTGCTAAATAGGACTGTTTATGTTATAATTAAACTAATTTTCTAGATTGCAAAAACAAGGAAGGAGGAAAACAATTCATTCTTTTCTTACATTGGAAAAATGTCAAAGATATGTTAATCTTAAAGTCTTACGATGAGTATTTACATACAATGAGGCTGTGAGTTCTTGTTTTATGTCTTCTAGAATTAAATCCTAGGAAGCTTTTATTCATGCTTAAATAACATTTTTGCCTGCATGCTTTTGAAGATACTGGGCTGAGTTTCAAGTTTCTCTGTAGTTGTCTTGGGATTTTAAACACTTTAAAAGAACTGAAGGTGTCCTCTAGGAATGTGCTATGAACATCATTATGTTACAAATAGTACACCTCTATGAAAATACAATATACATTGCCTCATCATCCAGATGAAGGTATTGAACAGAATCAGACCTAGCATTTACATCTTGGGTATACTGCTGGTTTCTGGCTGGTCTCCTATTTATAGGAAGAAGGAAAACTCTCCTAGTGTTGTTTTTTCATACATATTTATATATAGTAATAAAATATACTGTAGTAGAGAACTACATATATACTGACATATTTTTAAATACATGCAGTATATAAAATTGTGTTGGGTATTGTAACTGGCTTCAGTATCAGTAGCTATTGATGGCAGCTGGCAACCCTTTCCAAATTAATATTTTGTTCTTTATGAACAATAGTGGAATTTAATTAGATCTGAAAAACTGATGCTTTTCAGATAAGAGACGTGAGAATATCCTAATGAAGGCAAGAATTCCTTTCATGCTTATTGGGTTGTTTAATGGAAGCACTCTCCTGTTGGCTTCCCTGGGATTGCTCTCCTGTTCACTCTTTCTTCCTTACTTTCTTTTGCTATCATATCCCATCATTTAGATTATATGGGAAAGTAGGAAAGCATCCAGGGCCTAAGTTGCCCTGGCAACTTTATCCCAAAGAAGTAACTATCTGTATAATATTTTAGAAACTTGAAGGCAGACAGAGAAAGCTTCTGAGCCAAGTGCCCTGTGCTATGTACCATATCATACAGTTTTGCTAGCAAAATGTATATTAATGCTAAGAACACTGAGTATTAATTAACAGATTGTTCTGCATGTGTTTTAGCTCTTGTTTTTCTTATTTAATGTCCTCTTCAGTGAAGAGTCTCTGTTCACATCCTGTAGAAAAAAACAAACAGATTTAAATTATATTTTTTCTTCATAGAATATTAATGTCTTAAATATGATAGGGTAGAGAGCCATGTTATACACTGCAAATACTTGAAGAGTGGTATGGGAACTATAATTATGTTTCAGTTTGGGGCATGTACAGGCTCTTCTGTACTATTTCCTTTGCATAGTTTTTCACATTTAATCAGTCATAATATCTCCCAGCAGACTGGTGTGTTCACAGTCACTCAACTCTGGCTCAACCAAGATCTAACTCAGCAGGAAATGTCTTCACCACTATGTGAGGCAGTTGCTCATGAAAGTTTGCTTGCTACCTCACTTCATTATTCACTTCAAAGTCTTCCATTGTTATAGTTCAGGTATAAATGATACTTACTTGTATAAAGTAAATCATACTACCTCCTTGGTTCCTGTGGTGAGCTTAAGGTTTTACATACTGCATGCTTTTGGTTATGTAGGGAAATCAGAAATCTTTCTCTCCTTCCTGTATTTGTCCTTATCTTTAAGTTCTTAGCTGAATCTTTCACTAGGATGTTGACGATACGACCAAAGTGAAAATATTTGCTTTGCTATAGACCTGGAGACACCCCTGTGTTTTAGTTCTGGAGAGCTCACATTCTTATTTCACGTGAATAGAAATAGTGACCAATCTGTATTTTATATACAATAGCACACTCTAGTGTGTATATTAATTAGCCATTATGGGCTGATTGTCATTATGTTTAACTCAGTTTTTCATTGATTTAGTTCTGTTGCATTCATTATTATTATTTTTTCTCTGTACTTGCATGAATTGGAGGAAATATATATATCTTCAATTGATATATTAATCATAATGATTAACAGAGTCATTATGATGCTGACTGTTACAATTTTTTAAAATGATGCTTTGAAAGAAAGATGATTTTGTGGAGATGAAAATCTCATTGTAATGAGAGTCCAATATAATAATTATCAAAAGATACTTTGATATGCAGCCACTTCTTTCTTTTCAGGTAGCTGTGGTTGTTTGCTCTAATTTGTAGTATCAAGACTCTTTTGATGCTGTTTTTGGCACGTGTTAGGCCAGTGACGCAAAATAATGTTTCTAAGCATCCACTTTAGATAATGCAGTTGCTTTAAATTAACTGAGGAGAAAGTGAGACAGTGAGTACCCTTTTTTCCAGTTTTGTGTGTGGTTTCATTTATTGCTGTTACAATCTGTGTGCCATGCAGGCGTGCCAGAGCAAAGGTTGGTGGGGAATCTGTTCAGAGTTTGTGCGTGGAGCGCATTTTCCCCCAACAATTCAAGACAATCTACTTCTTAAAACATTGCAGAAAGAGGTGTCAGCTTAAGGGTGAGCAAATATAATCAAATAAACTAAGTTTGAGGTCTTTACTGTCTTCTTCCCCAATCAGACCTCACAAATCCTCTACTGTGGATCTCTGCTGAGAGGTGTTGCTCCTACACTTCCCAGTACATGCAGACTCATGCCTGGCATTTCTGCTGAAATGTTGGATGTTAATTGAGAACCCTGTTTAAAATGTCTGTACTAACAAAGGCTCACTTAGATCAAAATGATTCAAATAAAAGATATAAGAGTGCTAAGGCTGTTGTCAGGCAGGGGCAAGCTGGAGGGAGGGTGCTCTGTAACCTTTCCTGCTGTCACAAGGTTTCTCTGCCCCATGGTGTCCTTGGGAACTGCTCCTCTCAGGAACTCACCAGGCGTTTGGATCCATCTGCCTCTGCAGTGGTTTGGTTCACAGGGGTCTAACAGAAGAAAAGTGAAGTCTGGAGTCACTTGAATTTTAGATTGTAAGAAAATTTTGAAAGTTCAATGCCATCTTCTCATCCTTCTAACTTAAGTTTTTATTTGATACATCTCTCAAGGTACATGCATTTGGTAGCAATTAGAGTGTGTATTTTTTGAATAAATTGTTTGCAATGACATGTTTTCTCATATAAGAGTCACTAAAAACTATTGAAACATTGATAACTATTGAGCAATTAATTACCTGTTGCTTTCTGACTGTGTGCACACAATGCCTCATTCTCTTTGGGATGCTTATGTTAAATTACTTCCAAGCTTATGTTAAATTACTGTCAGTGTTTTGTGTGATATTCTGTCCATCAAAAGGCACAAGAGGAGGGTGGAAGTCCTCTGAAGATGGTTTTACTTCTTAACTCATGTTTGATTCCTTTCTTAAAATTAAGAAATAAAAATATGTTTAATACTGGGACCTACTTGAATTTAGCATATATATATCTAAAGAGTCAAGCTGTGTTCATTTCTTCATGAAAGATACCAAAAAATGAGAAAAATAATTGGTATTTACTCTCCTAGTTATAATTGTTATGTCAGGTGCTTATGTTGTATATAATCTTCTCCATGTTTTTGTACAGGAAAAGCATAAGCAGGAATTAGAAGACATGAGAAAAGCTGGACATGAAGCCTTGAGTATTATTGTTGAAGAATTCAAGGTAAATGAATTGCCAAGCTGACACAATTTTCAAATAATGTTATTGTAATAATATATATGACTTCCTACAGTACAAACTTATTAGTATACTCTGCTTGTTCTGGTTGCTCAACCTCTTTCACTTTGAGACTGTCTTTTCTGTTTCAATTTAGACTGTTTGGTCTGAAATCTTGCATGACATGTTTTCTCAGCCTGCACTTTGGGAAACTTCAGCTAAAGTTGGTTAGCCATTTTCAGTAAGGAAACTTAAAACCAGAACAAACCAAAAATGCTGTCAATTGTGGTGAACTTTGGTTTGGATTGCTTATCACGAATCCACATGTTGGACCTCCTCAGTCCCAAGAGCTGCACTTTCAGGAAAGCCGCATCACAGAGCAATTCAGCAGGTTTTTATCAATGCAGCACTAAGAGAAGGAGTTATGGATGGAATAAGGCTGAATGTGTAATTCTTTCATGTTGTTTCTAGTTCCTGTCAGATAGTGACATAAATGAACTGGGTGTTACCATGGATAAATCCATGTCTTTTCTTCTGTTATGGAAACTATCTAGTAAGAATTCCACAAGTATGTGTCCGTTAATGCAACTTATACTAATTTCATTAAAGGGAATCTATCCAGAAAAAGGCTTCAAAAGTTTCCATTCCTGAGAAAAATTAGGCATGGCCAATGGTGGTGTCCCACTTCTCCATACCTCCCTCATTTCACTTCTTGAAGAGAATTTTTCTTTTCTTTAAGGGAAGGTTTCTTTTGCCTTACTTCTTTGGGGACCATTTTGCAATAGAAGTTCTCAAAGGGAAATTTTCTTTGGACTGTGCTACTTTGTATGGACCACTGAACATCTTCAATATCAGCATTTTTCATGTCTGTTCTGTGCCAGATGTGTAGAAAGTATCTGGCTGTTTCTTTGTGAACTTGAATTTTGAAAAAACCTGTGAGCAATTGGTAATTGCTGGACCTATGTTTCCTCCTTTTTTTTTCTGAAAATGCAAAAAAAATTGTGAAATGCAACATTTTTATAGTACTGAATAAAAGTTTTGAATGTTTTCTAGATATGATTTTTCACCATTTTAATGCCTTTGTGTGAGCTAACGAAGAGTTTTGCATGGGTGATACTGGCCCTTTTAAGGAATAATTTCTTCATGTGTAGTTGGGTAAAGGAATATATTTATGTGCCATATGGATTTTTGAAAACTATTTTGCCAGTCAGCAGCAACTGAGAAGATCTGATATTCCATCTGGAAAATAAGGATTATGTTTTTCAGTTTCAGTGATTCAGCACAAAAGATTAGAAAGTTAATTGAATACTGTGTTTCTAAATATTTATATTCAGTATGTTTTTTCTCATAGAATGTTTATATTCAAGTTATATAAAGGCATTCTTTAATACCAGGGAATGATGACATGAATGTACTTCATACAAGCCTTTCTGATGCCTCATGTGCTTAGTTGCCATATTTTGAGCACTCTGATGAGAAATATCAGATATACCAGCCTCCAAGTAAATTACTGCAATCAATATTCTCTGCAAACATGCAGCGACTCATTCTTCAGGGGAGCAAGAAAAATCAAAAAAGATTGCTAGGTTTAAAAAAAAACACCACAACTATTTTTGTTGGTTGTTTATACTTTAATAACCTTTTCATTAACCCTTTACCATGTACTTTAAAAAAAAAAAAATAGCAGTGAATCATCAACGAAGTCACCGAAGGGAAAAAGTGAGCTCTAGTTTTGTTTGAGAAAATAATCTCGTGGATGCTTTTAAAATGTTAATTCATGGTTAGTATTTCTATGTGGAACAGAGTTAAGATTTTTTTTCCCCTTAAATAAATCAGTCAAATGTCTTTTTGTAATTATAAAAATAATATTTTGCATTTGTGGGACTTTTTAACTGCTTATGTCTTTAGGAATTTATTCTGTTTTTCAGACATGTTGGCAGTTAGTTAGATAACCAAGTAAGGAGTCCTACATGTAGCATTTGTTTAAGAATGTAAAGTTAATTTGACTAATCCTTGCAGTGAAATACATAATTGTGAGATTTACTGACTCTTTTAATTTACTAATGATTTGCCATACTTAATTTTATGCCAAAATATGTCTTCTTTAGGATTTAAGGCTGTGTTACACTAATACGTATCATTTATAAGCAGAAGTGATTTCCATTTTTGGTAGATTTTATACGTACTACTTAATCATTCCCAAAATTACCTTGAGTGTAGAAATTCACCTAAGCAAGTCCACTGAATTGTTTAAAAGGTACGGAAAGGAACATCTTGCCTATGATGAACACAGTCTTATTTTGCATTCCTTGGGGTTTGGTAAAATGAACTGATGCAGATTATTCCAATCAAGGGATTGCTCAGGCCCAAATTAGGTTCTGTTGCAGTCATGACTGTTGGAATTCTGACTAATCCTCTCTGATACCAGTCAATTATACTTTTGTAATGCTTCTCCAAGCAGACTTGACTGAATGCAATGCCCAACACTGGTTAAGGGTAGCTGTGTAAAAACATGAACTCCTCATCATTAGCCCCAGGAAATAATCCCCAGAATCCCATAAACTCCAAATCCTCTAATTTAGGTATTGAAACTTTGACTTGAACAACAGTGGAAAAAAGTTGACTGACTTGGGTTTTCTGTATTCCTGGCATAGACAAGTGTTACTGCTGGTAGATTTGTGAAAGTGCCTTTACTTTGGTGTACAAAGGAAAAGAGGGTTGCTATCGTTTCACTTCTGTGTAAAAGGTTGCCAAGTTAGTAACCAGAAACTCACAGTTTTTTTCCCTTTAGAGCTGATTGCACTCCTTACAGACATAGTGCAGCAGACTTCTGATGTTGATGTATCTTTCTACGTTTGAAAATGGGTCACACTTTCTGATAGTAACTTCCTTGTATTTTGGGCAGTGATTTGTTGCAAAAGGAACAGGATTTCTCCACACAGATCTTTCACTGGTATGGCATCCCCAGGCAGATCAGGCGCTCAAGTTTGAGGCCAAATGCTCTCAATTCCTACCCTTGCTGTAGGTCCTTCTTGACATGGCAGCAGCGTTGAAAATGCAGCTTACACAAGCAGTCAAACACAGAATGATCTTGTTTCAAGGACCTGGATATACCAAAGCCCTTAGAATTATTGCAGTTGTCTTTGGAATATTCACTTGCTCAGTGTATTGGGAAATCCACTTAGAGACCATGAGATGTTTTGTAGCACAAACCCTCAAAAGCCTTGGCTATTGTTAAACATCTCACATTCTTATCTTTCTTTCAACAAATAAACCACTTACAACGTAGTCACAAAATTTGTATTAAAAACACAGGAAAACAATTAAAATTAACTCAGCGTTCTGTGTAGGCCAGGTTTCCCCTTTTCATGTTTACCTAATTTTGTTTAATTTCTGTCCTTCATGTCATTATTTTTTTAAACTTTTATCCCTGGTAATTAACCACAGTAAAGAAAAGTAAATGTAGATCTTGGAAATTATGCTTGTGGGATCACGTCACATTTTAAGATATTTACCACAAGCAACATAAGAATTTCTTCTGTGCTTGTTTAGTCAGGCTTTTGTTCTGAAATTGTCATAGTTCTGTAAATAGGGGAGTTAAGAGTTTTAATCTGTTTTGTTTATATTTCTCACCATATAAAATATCCTCTAATGTAAGCTTTAAAGAATATGAGCTTACAGGGAGGTGTATTTATTAGATGATTTTTATTTCCTTAGATTATTTTAGGCAATTATTAGTTTTCTAAAAGACTGCTTGCATGAATCAGATGTGTGTTTCCTTTTATAGCAATTAACTTTAAGATGCAAAGTTCCTTCCAGCTCTTGCTGCAGTAAGAGTTTTGTCTGTCAGTTTTCAGTGTTAGGTGGTGGGGATTTTTCAGATTTCCAGATTTGCAAAGTATGGAATATGTGGGGGCAATCAGATTGTCTTTCGAAAATATTTGTGTCAATAATAGACCTCTGAACTGAAAGGTTACCCTCTAATAAACAAAGGAAATTTAAAAAGATTTCATTACAAAAGAAGTTAATCTAGAATCAGGATATCTTTTTTTAGACATAGTTTATCCCTAGTGAGGGAAAGCTCTGAAATGTGGCCAGTTCTCAGCTCTTCAAAACATCATCTTAGTTTATTAAGTTTCCAAGTTGACATCCTGGCTCAGAAAGTACTGACACATGAATAAAAGGATAAATTCAAAAGTTGTTGCAAGGGTTTGTATTTCACTTCCAACTTCTAAGCTTGTTCATGTGCAAGTCACACTAGAATTCAAGTGAGCCTTGAATATAAAACAACATTGTTTTTTGTCATGAAGAGCTGATGGCTGGAAAAGGAGAGATTCCTTGTGATTTTTACAGTATGGGAGTGCTCATGTATATCAGTGATGTACTATGAAAGTCTCTCTACAGAATTCAGATAAAAGCAAGGTGCAATCAAGTCTCAATCTTCCAAAGATCTGGCTACCAAAAATATTTTACTATAGATTGAAACATCTTTATATTTTCAAAGTAGTTATAAAAATTGCAAGAAATCTCTCCCTCCCCTTTTAGTAAGGATGACTTTAATATGTGTTTATGAGTACGAAACAATAAATACAGTGTTAAATAGTATAATAATAGAAAGGTTTGATTAAGAGTGAGTTTGCAGTTTGTTTCTGTCAGGAGTCTGTGAGAACAGTGTTTTGTGGTAAATAAATCCTTTACACTCACATGTCAGTAAAGCTGAGCTATGTAGATAAGCCCATCATAATATTCAAAGTGTGAGTTGTTGATCCTTACTGGGATACCACAAGCAGTTGAAAATGAAGCTGAGATTTTTATACCACTTTGCAAAAAAACACATTGCCTTTTTCTTGTATTTTACCCCCTTTAATGTGTAGCACCTAAATGGACATGTTTCATTATCACTTGAAGGGAGTCTCACCTGGAAATAACCCAATGGTGAAAATATACAATATCTTGGGATGAAGTGGATAAATTGAATTCTGTAGAAAAAGACATTTTTGAGAATCTTTTAAATAGTTTTATTTATGTAGTCTGTATCCTAGCTCATAGCTGAATTATAACACAACTAGTTAAGTGTAGATTTTTTATTGAGGTAATGTATCGTTTCTGCAGGTCAGGAAAGAATTTCAGTTGTGTCCTCTGCTCTGTTTTCTCATTCAATAAGTGGTTAACTGCATTTCACCCTTAAATAAAGTAGTAGAAGGTAATTACTGGTGGAGACAGGTTGCTGAATTAGATGACTCATTGTCTAATGCTATGAAGCATAAAAATTCTTATGTTCTATTGCTGAAGCTAATGCTGACATTTAAAATAGTTCATATGTTTGACGCAGTATGGTAACTTTACTTCTCATTAGTAATTTTATTTTTAAAGACAACTAGTTTTGGTCACCCTAACTCAGCAGTTTTGAAGTAAAGAAGATGTTGGGTATACTGGCTTGTATTTAGTTATTTAAGCAACTTAATGATACTTGAGCAGGATATTCTTTTGGGTTGACTAAGGGTTTTGATGCAGTGCTTTTAAGTAGCATTCTAGAACATAATCCAGTGGCATGTACATCACAATGCTGGTTTCATGCTGATGTTACGTGTGGGTTTTTCAAACAATGCTGTGCATCTGGGAGGCCTGTGTTTTGCATGGGTCAGAGTTACTTTTATACTGTTTTTCAGAACAGATAAGAGGGGGTAATAAAATCTACTTTTGTTTTCTTCTTGACTTTTTTTCCTCATTAGCTTTTTTCTCCAACAAGAAGAGGGAGTTGAAAGAAAGAGATTTGGTAATTTGTTGCTCTTAGGGAATTTGGGAAGAATTGGGGGTAACGATCTCTATTTTGGCTATTTAATTCAAGAAGGATTCTCATAAATTGTAGCTTCTGGCCATACAACAAACTTTGGGTAAGTAGCTGTGGTTTCAATTCCCAGTAGAATGAAGACAGTATGCACTAGGGCTGTGCAAATAGGGTTGTATTAAAAGTGGGCTGGAGGGTCTGTGCCATGGTTTCAGCAAAACCACAGTCATTGCACTTCTGCTTTTTCAAGTATGAGAACAATTTTTGGAGATGATCTAGTACCCGATACATAACACAACCTGTAGAAATATGGGATAAATTTTTGTGATCAGTTGTCTTTTCTAATATTTGAACTTTTGGTCTCATATTGGGTACAGTACAATGTTTTAGTCTCTGGTCTGCAGGCAGGGATGCAGTTCTCCAGTATTCCCACCATACAGGTAGTGTGCTGTGAATTACATTCCAGGGCTACTTAATTCTCTGATCTTTGCTAAAGCATGTAATTAAAAGATGTTTATTCCCTTGAGGATGCCCCAAGGTGATTATGGATCTTATTATGATGGCTGGATCTAGTTTCAATTCAGGGTCTTCTAAAATTATTCTATGGTATGAAACTTAAAGCTAAGGTTAGTTCTTTATCTGAGCTCAAATAGGTTCAGACTAATTTACTTAGTTTACATGGTTTAATTTAAAAATATTTTGTACTGTCATTTAAATCTGGGAAGATTTTTCTAAAATTGAGGAAATAATGGTTTCTGTAATTTTCATAACCCATCACAAATGAAACTAAAATGAATATGAAGACTCTGTAGAGAACTTATTCTTAAGTTGTTTCAGTCTCTTTGTTCTGTGAGAAGCCACCAGGCATTTTTGAGTATCGAAGGAAAAGCAGGATCAATTCTCTGATAGCTTTTTTGGGTTAGGAGAGAGATCAGAGAGTGGGGAAGAAGCAGGATTTCTTGAGTGGTTAAAAATGTTTCTGATAGTCGCAACTGTAGAAGATGACTTGATTTGCTGTCATTGTTGTCCTACAAGTCCTGTTATTTGGGCCATTCTCTGGGAGCAGCCACACTGTTCCTGTTAAATGTGAGCATCCATGTGTTACTACTTAGCTTTCCCGTTGACAATGTGAATTTGTTCTTTAAAAACCTCCTCAGAGTTGGTCATGAATATGTCAGAAACAATCAACAGAAAACTTAAGACAGTTTGGTGATGGAGTATAATGTGCATTGGGAATATGAATAATTTCCAAGTGGCAAAATAGCAAGTAGAACATAGAACTTCTCCCAAATAAATTCTAGCATTTAGATTACTTTGTCATACAGCTAAAACATATTGTTTACAGACACTAGAACATGTTCTACCTCCCTCTCCTCCTGCAAGGATCTACAAGGTTCTAACACATTCTACAATTCAAATATTGTAGAATGTGGATATGGATATTAGAATAAGAACTATAATCAACGAATCTCGGAAATTTTAGTTTGGCTTCATCTGTAATGGTTTGAGAGCTTTGTGAAAGTCAGGACTGAGGCAGTATGAAGGCTCCTAATTTTTCCTTTTTGTTAAATTCAATAGGCTTTAGTCCTGTTAAGATGGGAGGAGCATATTATGACTTCCCCATCTGTGGAAGTGTGCAAGACCAGGTTGGATTGGGCTCTGAAAAACCTGGTCTAGTGGAAGGTGTCCCTGCCCATGTCAGGGGATTGGAATGAGATGATCTTTAAGGTCCTTTCCAACCCTTAACATTCCATGATTCTGTGATTCTGTGATGACCCTTGCCACCCAGTGCCAAGGATGTTCATTGCACGATACAGAGAAGGATTAATTAATTAACAAGAGCACCCATATTGAAATCCTACCTTTTAACTTCATGCAACAGGTGCCATGGGCTACATTCTGCTGTAACCTTATTGAAATGATTCAGTGAGCCATTAAAAGGAGCCTGCTTCAAGAATGCCAGCTTGATATCAGGTCACTGGCCATAGGTTTGTGGAACATTAGCCCACCAGGGTAATCATGTAATTAATTAAGGAAGAAAGTGGTTCTTCAGCATTGATAAGAATTGTTGCCCAAAATAGCAATTAATGACAAGATTTTAGTGTCACTGTACTGAAGAAAGTTAGAGATGCCTATCATCGAGTAGCCAAATGTATGTTTTAGTTTAGTGAGTAAATCACTAAATTATTTTTTTTAATTAGTAATTTGAGTAGTTGATTATCTTGAAATTTTCCAAGGCTTTGGATGGATATCTTGCCCCTCTTCTGTATTTCTCATCAAGAAACCTGATTCTTGGAAGTACTGTGCTACATAGGAGGAGTTTCCTCTCCTTCTCCTTACTTGGCCAACAAGTGGAATAGTCAAAGGATCGGTCCTGTGGTCCTATTTAAACTGTGTTACTAGTTGTGTATGATAAAAAAGAAGGCTTTTGTTTCTAAAAAGAAAAATAGTAATAATAAAATAAATTTAAAAATTTAACAACCTCTACATGCCATCCAATGAATAATAATTATTTCCTTGAAAACTGAAAGTTCTTTATGCCATTTAATAGGATTTTAACAGTTGCCAGTAAAGTTTACAGAGCAAAGTGCAGAAAGTGACTAAACCCTTGGCATGAGCAAGAAATGCCATTGCAGCTTAATGACAATTCTGTTACTGTTTTACCTAATATCAGAATTTTTTATTTTCTTTTGTACCAGTTACATGAAACATTTCTTGCCACAATAGTTTTGGCAAAAAAAGAACCCATACCCCAAAGTACAAGTTTAATTTGTGCCGGTGATATGTGGCAATTCTGTTTTATACAGAGTGAGATTTAGTATATAAAGTTTCATATATAGAAGTTGTACTTCTTTGAGAAGTGAGTTTATTCCTATTGCTTGAATTTCTATCAATAAAAGAAATAAATTTAGTTGGAAATAAATTGGCTTTTTTTGAAAGTAAACTTATGGTTAGAGAAATCCCATGCAAACACCAGTAAGTGTATTCTTACACTTTGATTAAAGCATATGTTAAGCACAATTTTTAACCTTTTAAATCACTGAACTTGTGCTGAAAACTGCTGCCATACTATAACAGGACTGAATAACAGCATAAGAGGACAGTTAGTGGAAAATTTGAAAAGTTAGTTCAAAAATTGTCAGAAGAATTTAATTTTTTTTATACATTTCTGGGTTTTATTTTAAAGTATTCAAAATTTTATTTAATGTGTGTCTTGTGTTCCATGAATGAAATATATCTCTGAAATAAAGACTATCTGAAAGATGGGATTTTTTTTCTTCGTCTGCATTTAGGCCAAAGGTCTGTTTTCTGCAAAACTTACGTCTGTTTTAACTTACACAGTCATTTTGACTACTTCTCTGTATGGATTACTAGTTAAAAATAGTTTGCTACGTTGTGTATAAATAGCCTGAAGAATATTTGAAAAGTGGCATGGATATTTTATAATATTAGGGAAAAAGACTTATGTAGCCCGAGTTAAGTAAGCCCTGCGTTAGAACGGCACCGTGAGCGTAATTCCTCACAAACAGTAACTTGGTTTTTCGCGTGTCTTAAATTTTTGTCTCTCTCTTTTTGCTTTCAGAAGTTCTGCAGAGTTGAGCCAGGCGTGTGTGAATGCACACATGTGCGCACACACGTGCTCACACGCAGAGTTCCTAATCGTAGCATGTCTTTGTTACTGTCTTGGTACTCTGACTTTCCACACTTCAACTTCCACTGCTTCACATTTGAGTGTGAACATCCTGGGGGGGCGTTCTTTTATGTTTTCAGTTACTCAGAATTTCCATCTGCTTTTACTTGACTTGTGGTTGTGAAGATCATGCTTGGCCCATGGGATCTTACACAGTGCCGAGAGGATGTGGAGTTTTGTCAGCCAGGGAAATATGTCTGGCTTTTTTTTTTTTTTTTCTTCAGCAGCTTTCATATGCTTCTCTTCTTGTGTGGTCCCACTAAACTGAGTATATTTAACAGAAATACTCTCCCTCTCTATCTTCTGTGTGCTGCTGTCTTTTAGGCAGTCTGTATAAGAAATCTGAGATCCAAAAAATGTTAGTCCTGACTGAAAATAAGGTAGTGTTACACAGAAAGGTACTTTAATAGTTGCACATTCCAAATTTATAACAGCATTCCACATTCTGGTTATGGACAAGTCTTAGTGGATCTGCAGTTACCAATAAACATCCCAGTTATATCTTTCTTGAATATTCTGTGCTTTCTTTTTGCAGGCACTGCTACAATCTACAGTTCAGCAGCAAGAAGCAGCTATTGAAAAGCAGTATATACTAGCAATTGAAAAACACTCTCACAAATGTGAAAAGCTTCTTAATGCTCAGGTATGGATGTGCACATGCAAAAACCTTCATGATTTTCTCTTAGTTTCAGCTCTTTTCTGTTTGAAAAAAATATTAACATATATGATCCCCAAAGAAAATAATCAATCTTTCGCCTCGAGTCTTCAGCCTACCAGTAAACACAATTATTTAAAAATGCAAAATAAATAAGGACTCTTCATCTGTATCATTGAAACCTGCTTAGAGGAGACTCAAAAATTTTTAGCACTGAGAAAAAGTCTTGGATCAACTTAATACTTACTCCTTTAACAGCTGCCATTTTCTGTAGTCTCGGAGAAACCATGCAGTCATTTTTAATTTATGTAGTTAAAATGCAGGATTTAATTGTAAGGCATTTGCAGGAATTTTTGATTCAAATTTTTTGATAGTTCTTTGGTGATAGACACAAACATCTGTTGTCCACCCCTATTTTTATTTGATGTAAATCTTATCTAAAAAATAAAAAACTAGCTATGAGGAATTATATAATATCCAGAAATACTATATTCTATATATATAATAGGTGTAAATTGGTTCACTTACCATGACTTGAGTAAAAATACACTGCATAGCAAGTGTTTGAAATCACATCAATTGCTGTTGAGTATCTGAACAGCAAAACCTGTTTTGCTATCAATAGGATCTTGGTTTGACTTAAGTACAGCTCTTGAACCAAAATAATAATGACCATTAGTATAAAAGTTTAAAAGAAAGAAAAAGCTAATATTCTAATAGCACCCTGAAGGTGTTTACATTGCAGTTTACAGTTACCTTTTAAGTACTGTTAGCAACAGTTCAGCTAAAAATACAAAGGATAATATTTTTTTTTCCATTTTCTTGGGATTTATCAGATCTAAATGCATTGAAAGTCCACTTGAAGCACTCCACCATTTCCAAAAGTGTTTTAAGACCATTTGACTGTTCTGACCATATCAATTAACTTTTAATGCAAGCATGTATTAAATACAAAAGCATCTGTGTAAACTGATGTAATAATCTGGAGAAATCTACTCCATTGTGAATGAGGAGTTTATTGCACAGAATTACAGTTATTAAATGCTATGCCTTAAAAGCAAGTAAAATTAATTTTAGGAAAATGTTTTGTGTTATTGAAATGAACATATCATTTACTGGCTTGATATCTCTTTCTGAGCGTTAAAAAGCAGTGAATCTCATGAAATCTGGAAGTCTTCTCATAGGAAGACTTTTGAGAGTGCACATATAGATTGAGCAAAAATTTGCACCCGTGATCTGTTACATTTGCATCAAAACCCAAAAGAGCCACAGAAATGTGTAAACATGTACAAGAGGTTCAGATTTACCTGGGGAGAACCCGGCAGTGTAAAGGAACTGTTGTGGTCTTAGGATGGGAGAGTAGTTATGACATAACAGAGTGTCCAGTTCACATCATGTCGACATTTAACACCCCTTTGAATCTCAGAATACGTTTAAATTTTATTCACAAACTTCCAAGTCATTTCTCGTTCAACTAATTTAAGGTTTTTCACATTTAATTGTTACATGAGACTGGGATTTTGAAGCCTAATCAAATAGACAAGTCTGGGTACCGGTGGTAGAACTATCAGGTTTAAATAAGTGGGATTTATACTGGCAAATTTTGTTCACTCGTAAATCTTTGTTGGAAGAGATCTGAGAAATGGGTACTATGGTTTTATTCTTTTTGAATTCTTAAATGTATGTTTTGATGCTTGTTTAACATTTCTTTTCGTTCAAATCACTTTGTTAGGTGATTTGAGATTGATGACGTTACTGCTAATGTTTACACGCCAAATAGCTTAATATTCTGTTATGGGATTGTACATGCATAGCCACCTTTACATGGAGAGTTATGAGTATTTGTATCACTATAAAGAATATTTTTTGGTGGAACACAAGTCACACACTGCAAGTATCTTCTCTAAGCAAACATCACTTTTTTTTTTGTTCCCTTCTAATGCTCTTGCCTTACAAGCAGTATTTTGCCTTCCAAGTTTAAGGCCCATGTAAAACTTTGTCAACCCACATAATTTTTTGTCCTCATTTTCCATTCCTTTTAAATTTCCTGCTGTTTTATCTCATGTGATAAATCCTTTCTCATGCTTCTTCCTAATCTCATTTTCTCTCCTGAATTCCCATACCTCTCCCTCCCAAAAGTGTCTTCAAGAAGGAGGAAAGGCTGTTTTTCTCCTCTTGTCTTTAAGCTCTTGTTGGAGTTAATTGAAGTTTTTGATTTTTGAAGATTTATTTTATCAGGGTGTTGTGCCTGTGGTGGAGATGCAGGTTAGAATCCTGCCTAGAGAGGGACCATCCTGCCAGTACGTTCAGTGTACAAGGCCATGTTTTCCATGACAGGGAAAAGTGAAAGGCCTGGTTCTGTGGTTCTATTCCAGTTTCCTGCAGGACAAACACCTGCAATTCATCTGGGATTGTTATGTGTGAAGCTTGGCAGCACACTGGCTAATTACAGGTAACATTATGGATGATGATCACTGGAATGGATGCTTCCCAGGGAACAATCTCCAGGGCTGCTGGTTTTTTCAAGGAAGTACACTCTTATATCAAAAGCAGGGCCGGGGGGGGGATTCTACTCCTCTGCCCTGCTCTGGGGAGACCCCCCTGCAGTGCTGCCTCCAGCTCTGGGGGCCCAGCACAGCAAGGACATGGAGCTGCTGGAGTGAGTCCAGAGGAGGCACTGAGATGATCAGAGGGCTGGAGCAGCTCTGCTGTGAGGAAAGGCTGAGAGAGTTGGGATTGTTCAGCCTGGAGAAGAGAAGCCTTTGGGGTGACCTAATGGTGGCCTTCCAGTACATGAAGGGAACCCACAAGAAAGATAGAGAGAGACTATTTCCAAGGGCCTGTAAAGGTCCTTTTCAAGGACAAGGAGGAATGGCTTCAAACTGCCAGAGAGCGGGTTTAGATTGGATATCAGGAAGAAATTCTTCCCTGGGAGGGTGGGGAGGCCCTGGCACAGGTTGCCCAGAGAAGCTGTGGCTGCCCCATTCCTGGAAGTGCCCAAAGGTGGGTTGGATGGGGCTCTGAGCAACCTGGGATAGTGGAAGGTGTCCCTGCCTGTGGCAGGGGCGTTGGAAATGGATGATCTTTAAGGTTCCTTCCAACCCAGGCCATTTGGTGATTCTATGATGCCAACATTTGAAAAAGCAAACCAGGCATTCTTGTGACTTATTGAAGGGCTCCAGTGTCCTAATATCCCTAATCAATGAATAGGATAAGAGAACTCTTCTCCTCTGTGCTAAAAATTAATGTCATACACTGAATTTTTAGGAAAGCTATGCATGTCAGTTTTACATTTCTAGCTTTTGAGGATATCAGAAAATGTCATTGGAAAACCCATATGAGTTTATTACAGGTTTGGGAATCACAAATGTCATCCTTATTTTTTTTCTGAGACACAAACATTTGATGTTGCCTTCTGAAAATAACACCAACTTTGATTTTGTAGTTTAACTCACGTGCTATGTGAAAATACATGCTGAAAAACACGATCATAAAACTTTTTAATTGTTTTTTAATACTCGGAAATTTCTCTCACTATTCAAAGTAGATGATGTTAAAAATGGGACTATATAAAGGTAGATTTTGAGATAGATTTTTTTATTCTTCTTAAAACAGTCAATGATCTGTGTATTAAAGTAAAATAAAGCGTTAAATACTTGCACAAAATCACATTTATGATAAATCATTTTCCCTTTATTTATCTTGCACTTTTCTTTCCTTATCTTGATGGTCTCTTTCCTTACTATCTTCTAAACAGTGTGAAGCAGGAGTTCTTGGATGGGGAGGGATTAAAATATATGTGAAGTGAGTCTCAGAGCACACATTTCCATCTTAAGTTATGACTTGACGATATTCCTGATTTCCTCTATGTCTTCCTGACTAAACAATATTAATCAGAGGTACAAATGGACATTCTGTATAGTGTTTTCATGCTTGAACGTAGTTAAGGGGGATATATTTTACTGTGGTCCTTAGTTATGTTGGTCTCATATTTTTCATTTTGATTCATATAAAAGAAGAATGAAGAAAGGACTAGAAGTATTTAGTTCTGTAGTTCAGTTGCATCCTTTTTTGGGCTGAGCTGCTTTTTTTCTTCTTGGTTAACCCTTAAGGTTTTGCCTTAAGGATGTGTGGCCTGCAGTTTTCCTCTGTGTAGAGTATAGAGCATATGTGTATATTATGTGCTGAATTCTTTTCTGTGGTTTAAGAAGCCAAAGGAGTGTAATTGCTGAGATAGAATAGTACTGGGAGTGTCACACAAAAAGGAAAGTACTCAGGAACTCAGTTAAATGCTTCCTCTGCACTTTTGCACATTGGTATTTTTCGTGATGATTTTATGTTATGCTGTGAAACAAATCCTGGGTTTGTGGATGCAACATTTAAGGTAAGTAGTTACCCCCATGTCTTTAATTCTTTTCCACGCTATCATGAAGCTGGCTGTCATTTGTATGACAAATAGTAGATCAAAATCTGTTGGATGGTGCATGAAATCTTTTGCCCTTTTTTTGAGGCACACTTAGAGAAGTACTGGTTTATCTTCAATTTGAAAACAATTTGCTGGAAGGTCAGTCAGAATAGAAGTTCCATTTGCTGGAACTCAGTTTTTTAAAGTTTATGATGCTTTCAAGAACTGCTTGAGGACAAGCAGAAAACTGGAGTGACAATAGTCATGAGCTGCTGGAATGTGATAGGTACCATTTTGGTGTGTTTTGCATAACTTTTTGTGAAAACTACCACTATGTCCCCCCAAAATTCCTAAAATGTAAAATGTAAAAAGTGATTTTCTTATATAGCAAGTGATTGTTTGTATGGCAGAGAAAATGTTTATTTCATTCAACTTAGTTCCCTAGTCAGGAGGTATAATTTTCTATGATTTCAAATATTGTTTTTATATCTACTTATAATGTGCAGCATGTGTCTATAATAATCCTTATTTTATGAACTTTGATTTTTTTTTTTTTTGTCCTCTTGTAAACAAAAGAGATTCTGTATTTTTCCCATCTGTAGGTAGTAATTGTGGAATCTATTTAATGCCTGATCTTGAAGAGAGCATATGCAAACTAGATTCTTAGAGAATTGTGAATATTTGCACTTTTAGGAGACATTAGCCAATTTTTGCAGTAAGAGTAGTAAATCCAGACTTGCAGACTGAAAAAATGAGGACTGTGGTGGGCATAACCTTTCTGGTTCATTAATGCCAACTATGATAGCTTTGGAAATTCTTGAGAGTACTTACCATGTCCCCTTCTTTGGACATTTCCTCTCAGTTCTCAGAAATCTCATAGTTTGCTGCTGTGGAAATATCTGTTTATTCATTCCCTTCAAAACCAAGTACTTCCTATCAGTCATTCCTGTTACATTTTCATCAAAGTCACTTCCACATAATTCATCAAGATGTGTCTTTCCAGGTCTGCTGCTCTTCTGCCAAGAGCAAAGTTACACTTTCTCAGAACTTCTCTGGTAGTTCCTGATTATGTATTATTTATTAGAATCCTGTTCCCAATTTAAGTAATTTATTCCTAAATTCATAATACCTCAATGTACCTTCGTATATAGAGAGAATTAAAATAAAAAGTCTGATGTATCTTTGCTCTGTGTTTTCCTTGTATATGTGTTGACTTTGTATCCAGTATTGCTCAGTATTTACCTCCCAAAGTAAAAGTCACATTGCTGAGGTCCAAAAAGGCATATCTATTTTTATAAAAAAAAAATGTAAACCCTTAAGAGGGTCCTTTAACTTCATTTAAATATGCCCACTATCACATGCTAGTTGGAGGATGATTTTGCAGTCCCTTTGCCCTGTTAACTCAGCCAAGGATACTTTCAGAGTCTTGACCAAAAATCTTATTTGGAAATTACATTTGCTTTCTTGGATTTGTCAAGTTGCACTTGAGAATAGCTCTTTAGAGTGATTTTTTTTTCTCCCCTCTCTGTCTTTTGCTTATATAACTAGCTACCCTGAAACCTTCATTACTTGTTATGAATTTAAACCATCAGCTCTTGTCAATACTGAACAGCTAAGTAATATTAGTATGATTTTTCTCCTCAACTATTTTTGTCAGCTGTTTTTGAAAAAAAAAATTGTTTTTCTTCTGTTTTGCTGTCTTCCATTACTGAACATTTTGCTGTTTATATTGCTTGTATTTTAGGAGTTCCTTTGCTTTAAGTTTCCTGATAAATGGACCAATTTGGTGAGAACTCATACAGGCTGTGAAATGAATTAGATAACAAAATAGAAGGAGTAGTTGATACTTTTTATTCTTCTTCATATTCTTATGAAGTTCCTTATCTCTGTATCCTCAGGACCTCAAAGTTTGTGGGTTTTTTAATAGTCTCTATTACTATGTACTCTTTCCAAAAAAAGTATTTTCATTATTAGATGCCTTTATATAGCTTCTTACTTTATTTATAAAAACAATGAAGCACTTACGCAGCAAAATGTTTTAAGCTTAGTTTCAACCTCTGATGTGCCTCAAATTGTCCAGTTTACACACTCTCTTTATGATGCTGAGTGGAACCCTGAGTACAAGTATATTCTTAATTATTTTTTTACTGCTATTATAATTTTTCTTTATGTTCACTATTGTTTTAACTTCTCTGGTTTAATAATGTTTTACTGATTCCTGAGCTTTCTCTTAGAAAAGCTTTGCTGCTTTGTTGGCCCCTTGGACCTCAAACTGGCAAAGAGATACAGTTCAACCGTGCAGTAATAAGTTATAATTTGAGGAAGTGGAAATATGTAACAGATGTTGGAATTCTTCAGGCAGATTTTCCACCTTGCACTGCCAAACACTCAGATGCCACAGATAGTGAGGACAGTGTAAGAAACCAGTTACAGTTACCAGATCTTGTCATTTGACTTAGACAGAGTTTAGCAGTGGGGAAGAAAAGGTGCAGTATAAAAGAATATGCTGCTGAATGTAGCCAGTCTTTTTAGAGGAGCAGAAAGTTACTATTAGTGTTTAAATAAGGTTGCCTTTTCTCCTCAGGATAATATTTTGGATAGGATGTAGAAGCGGGAATATTTTGATAACATTACAGCATCATGATGCTCTAACTGTGTGTTTTTGTTGCGTCACCTTCCTCTCACACAGATAATACTGTTTCCCATGACTTGTGTTATTTCCTCCTGCTGTTAGGTTCCTTCATGAGAGACAGAAATAAAAGTAGGACTTTGTTAAAATAGGTGAACAGATTTGAATTGGTGAGTTCTTAAAAAGCCCCATCCAGTGGTTTGTTATTCTTGCTGGTGAATGAAGTGATGAAACATCTGCTGAACGTTTCTGAAGATAATTTTTCCCACATCTTGAGGGACGGGGATAGTTCTGTGCTCATATGTAATGAAGGTACCAAAAAAAAAATAAAATACTGGAGATGAGGTTATGCCTGTTTTTTTTCTATTAAACTACTACAATGCAGTTTCATTAGATTAAAAAGTTCAGTAGATATTTGTGACAAGAAAAACTGGTCATTCACTGAGGGCGAGTTGGACACATCAATGTCCCAACATACTGTTTTTTGTCACAATGTCATTAAAAGAAGGTTCCAAGTGTCATTTCATTAGTGTGTGAAAATTGTTTCCTCAGATGAAAGATCTGTGAAAGAAGGAAATACCATTAATTTGTTGCAGTGATACTACAAATAGTGCAAGATATTTTGGTCCTGTTTAGTATAAGGATATTCATATTAACTCTGGTTGTTCTGTGATGTTCTTTGCTGGTTTGTTTTTGAATTATTATCTAGCTGACTACTATAAGCTATGAATAGCAGCTAAAAAAATGATTTTATCCATGCAGAATTTGGTGATCCATGCATGGTGATTTACTCAATATTGAGAAGGAACCAATCTGCAGAAACATAAATTGGATGCCCATTATTTTAGCAAAATAATTGTATCCTTATTTGTGGATGAAATCCTATACACATTTCTTTTTAAATGAAACAGTACAGGACCCAGAAACTATATTTTAAGAAAGCATTTCAGTTCATGCAAGGCACCCTATTTTCTGTTTAACTTTAAATTTGTAGTTTAGGATTAATAGAAATATGGAAGGAATTATAACTGTACTAAATTAGAATTTAGTATTAATAGCTTTAATGCAGCATTTTACTTGTAAAACAGCTCATCTCATGCATTATTTCATTCACTCCATGAGTTCTTAAAATATATACTATGTGATCCTTCAAATTTTACTTACCTGAAAGAAAAAAGTCACGATTCTTCAGAAATAAATTGAATATATAAAAATAACAAAATAGTCTGACTAGTTGCTATTGTGATTAAATCTGTTTACAATGTCTTCTGTGACTCACATTCCAGGAAAAAAAAAAGAAAGATTTTTTTGATTTCTTTTTTACAGGAATCAAGAAAAACCACAGGACCTCTGTATTTATATTTGAATCTACATCAAACGATTTTCATTTGGAACCATTGCCTAGAGAACTTCTTGCAGGGAGGAAAACAGTATAACCTATTTTTGAATGCCTTTTGTTTTAAGTTCATTTTCACAAGACTCTTCTTGACTCTCTCATGCTACTTTCCAGAGAGTAGGTTAGAAACACTAGTATTTCTCTCCACTTCGGAATACCACTTTTTAGAAAAGTTTGGGGTTTTTCTTCTTCTTTTTTTTTTTTTTTTGGAAATCTCTTATGTCTCACCGGGTCATGATGTCCCAGTAGAATTTGCTCTTCAGAATTTTTTACAGCTCAGAATTTTGCACTCTTAACCCTATACTCCCTGACTAAGGGATAAAAGGAGGTAACATAACTTTTTAAGGAAGAAGAATAAGAGTGCTATGCTATGGAAATCAGGTAAAGTCATGCATTAAAGAGCTATACAATTTTTTGTACCTAAGCTAAAGGTTTTTTACGTCTCTCTGACTATCTCTACATAATATTCCACTATCTACTGGGCCTTACAGACAACAGTGGGAATGTGCAGCCTTGCAAAATTGCACTGGATGAAAACTTTCTTGTTGCTCTGGAGTTTTCACTGAGATTTATTTTGGTCTCACACTGATTTGTGCATCATATTTCCAGTTCAGGACATCTTTTATTTTTCATCTATAGCCATAACTTTTATCAGTTTCCATTTTTATAATTTTTTTTACCTGCTTTCTGGTTCTTGGATTGTTGATTGATAAAGGAAACCCTCAATTCAACTTCCATTTATAAACTTCATGGACAATGTCTGACAATCTGCACAGGTTAGGTGCTTTTTTCAAAATGGAAGGCTCCATGAGTAGGTCCTCATCACAGCTTTCATAGGAAACCTGGAAGAGACTTGGATATTTTTAATAGGACTGTTAGGTCTGATGAACTCATTATTCTACTTACAGGAGGCAGATCAATCTTTCTTTAAAGCTTTTGTTAGGTTTACTTTTTGAAGCATAGGCAATATTCTCTTGACACATTTGTCAATTGTGCCTATCCAGGCACAATTACCAGGAGACCTCCAACGTGGATGCCCAGATAAGCCTAAGAGAAAGTGGCCTCTCCAATGCTTGGGAATCAAAATTCAGTGTATATGTAGCTCAGAGTGGTACTTAAAGTCTCAAAGCTGTTCCTTTATTCCTTTAATACTGTCTAACAGAGAGAGGAACATGTTCATAATTCTTACCTGTGGAAACTGGAAATGCTGAATGAGATTGGTCCATCTCACATCATTCCTATGGCTTTAATTAGTGATGAGAAGGGAGAGGGTTATGAGATAAGTTTGCTTAGCTGTAGGCATTTAATTTGGTGTGTACGATCTTTAATTCAGCAATGGTTTCTATGGTTAAGAGGCCTTTACTATAGTTCAACAAAAATCTACAAGCCAAGTAAATGAACCTAAAACATCCTATTCCTGTTAGCTAAAAATACAAAGGCACTTGAAAGGTCTCAAATATGTAAGTGCTGAAGTGAAACTGTCACCTTCTGTTTGTTTTTAACCTTCAACTCCCTTTAATGAAAGTCATCTGAAAAACCAACTGAGGAAGCACTGACCGTATATAAAGTTCATTGTGGCCATTAAGTCCCAGACTCCGAAGTCATTCTTCATACATCTAAAAATGTAACCTACCGCATGATTCTGTGGTATAGTAACTTCTGGGAGGGTATATAGATTACTTTAAAATCTGAAAGCAAAGCTGGTTGCCCTAATTAAAGAATAGTTCCAGAGGGGCTACAATAATTTTCTATGCAGAGACATTTAAACAAAGAGCTTGGAATTCTGTTCATACATTCATTAATCATTTCCTAGAATTACTGCTTTTTTTTCTAAGTCGGTCAAACTGCTGTTATTATACAGAAATACTAAAATTTCTCTCATTGTCAGAAGAGGGAAGGCACAGAAACCTTTACTATCCCTAATTTCCCAGATTTCCTGCTCAAGTGATATACGTAACCAAGATCCATGAACATGCCTTTGAGAGAACTATGCTTTGTAATGAGGAATTCAGATGCATTGAGGTGCATCCTTTTTTAGAACATGGGTTAATAATACCACCAAGCTTGCTTTACATCATTTTTGTAAGCACAACTTTCAAGGAGATTCTATGGCTCCCTATGAGGGCTGATAAAACTGTGGGGCATAGTACCTTGGGAAAAAAGTGCTTGATAAGTAATTAAATTGCATGTTAATTACATGCAGAATGGAAGCTTTTATGTCATATCCATGCTGTCTATGCCATATAGGCTTTCTGGACTCAAGACCTGTTTCAGGGAGGAGCAGTTTGTGCAATATTTTATTCCATTTTCTCTGTTTCTGGTTACTTATTTTTTCATCTAATTTATATAATTTAATAGCTTAAGGTATGCTTCTCTCTGAAAAGCAAAACTGACCCAATAGAGATTCTGAAGCCGAATAAACAGTTCTCCCATGTATTTGTGTAGGTCTAATAAAAGAGATTTTGCTTTACAAGGTTTTATGGACAGCTGTTGCAATATTTGAGATGATACATGAACTTTTGGAAGTTCAGATATGGAGACAATCATCTATGGGAGGATTATTCCACATGAATAAGCACTTATATTATAATAGGAAAGGACATGCCGAGCTTTTCACAAGAGACTTACAGTTGTGAAATGCTAAATTTTGTATTTCCATGAGAAGTAGGGATGCTATTTAATGTAAAGTAAATTGCATTGAATTATGGCAGAAGTCATTAACTGTTCTTTTGAAAGCACTCTAAATATGCTCACAAGTACTTACCTCTGTTATCTTGAAAAATATGAACTAGCGTGTTTTTATAAACAGATACAATTCTTAATAAAATTCTTACTCATGTCAGTGAATTCCACAGATCTCCAAATGTAATACCATTTAGATCTAATCTACCAAGGGGATAGGAGAGCCTTGCTCAGTCAAACTAATCACAATACAGTCACAGCAGCCTTCATTTTTGTGGTAATTGTTTACTTACTGCGCAACTTTTTTGTAGTTAGAAGTCTCAAGCAAAAGCAGTAAATTGAATTTTAAAGATTCTTTACTGTGGGGTGGTAAGAACTGGCAGAAGTTGGTCAAAGAAGCTGTGGCTGCCCGATCCCTGGAAGTGTTCAAGGCCAGTTTGGATGGGGCTTGAAGCAACCTGGTCTAGTGGAAGGTGTCCCTGCCCATGGCAGGGGGGAACTTTAGGGTCCCTTCCAACCCAAACCATTCTGTGATTTAGTTGTGCATTCTCTTTGCAGCAAGGGAGATCAGGATTTTTCAGGTGTCTGTATGATAAAAAGTTTTGATCCCAATATCTGCATTTTTCAGGTTTGTAGGTCTCCCACAGGTTTATGAAAAGTGAACTGCTGTGCATGACATGGAGGGCTGTAGTCATAAAACTGTTTTTATCAGCAAGGAGGATTAACATTAGTTTTCTCCATTGGCCATGTATAAATATTCTATATTGTATTAATGCAAATGTCTGCATTGTTTCAGGACTTCCAGGATGGGCTTGGATGTCTTCTTATACATACACGTAAAATAAAACTTTTAAACTGCCCTGAAGTTTAAAAGCTGAAAATTGTGGTCCCATTGAGAATGTTGTGAAATACATCTTGTAGCTGACCCACTATGGCAACTTGAAATGTGGCTACAGTCTTCATATTTAACCTAGAAATCTGATGGTCAGAGTCAAACTGGAATTATCTGGCTGATAGGCTTAGTCTAGAAACTCTCATCAAACAAGCTGACTGCTGTTCTTTTGAAGGGGCTTTAAGGATAGAGGTGATTTTCTCTGACAAGCTCTCCTTAGAAACTCCCCTGCTGATTCTTGACAAGCAAATAAAGATTCAGTCTTTTACTTGACGTTAGTAAGCTTTGTGGATATATCTGAGAAAATATTTGCGTTTGTTTTATATTGTGTCATTGTGAAATAACACATTTGTGCAGTTAGTCAAGTGAAGAGTCGTGGAGATCATTCAGGTAATAAAATCCATTCATTTTTTCACCTTTGAATTACTGGAAAAAAGCAATTTCTGTAAGTGCTCTGATAGTTCAAGGTAATGTCTGAAAATACTGTGTCCACAAGAAAAGTGAGCTACACATCATTAAGTAGAACCATGACTTTCACTATTCCTTCCACAGGTGTTTTCCATTAGAATATGTCTGCCACATTCAGACCTATTTTAAGTAAATTCACAAGGAAATGCCTCTTTACATGTTTATCCTGGAAAGGCAGATAGGTGTTTTATTTTATAAAGCAGTCTAGAAGTTTTCTATTCTTCAAATGAAAAAATATTTTTCAGAACATAGTAGTGCAGTTTGGTAATGTATTTCTAACTGCCATTAGAGACACTTAAAATTAAAAAATAATAAAATTTGTAAAACAGAAATGACTGTTTATTAGAAATTCTGGTGAAAGGGGTATTTGCCTGCATAATGTTTGTGTAAAAAATTTATGTTCTTTATGTACACTTATTTTAATAAGAACTCTACTGTAACACTTTCCTTTTGGTGATCTTGTAAAATATTATTGTGTAATGATGCTGTACTTTAAGGTTATGATATATCATCTCTTAAATAGCATGTAAAAAAGTGTACTGGCTTGCTAGAAATTCTCTCATGACAAATACCTAGCATCAGTCATTTCCAGTAATAATTTTTAGTTTTGAAAAACAGCTTTGCTCTTACAGACAGAACCTGTATCTTTCAAATGCTCTACTTTATATAGTGAAAAAAACCAAATATGTGAGTTGTGATATAGACTACATGGTCACTTTATTTCAGTGTCCATTTTCTCCCTGGTTTTCAAAGTTCATGATATCACAAATGGTTGAAAAGAATACATTTGTCTTCTGCTCTCTATACATATAACTGAGATGTAGTAAAAGCGTGATTTAAATTCTGCAGCTGTTTAAAATATTTAAAGTTTTGTGTTGCTTAAACCATCTGTATCATTTGGGTGTGTTGCTTTTTTCGACTTCTTTCCTAATACTCTTCAGACTTAGAGGATATATTAGATATTCAGGAAGCTAAATATTTCTTATTATTGTATTTTTTTCTTTACATGAAATCATTTAAAGGAGTGCTGTTTATGTAATTTAACTTAATCTACATTGAAAGGCATTTTGTAAGCAACTGAGAAACCTTGGATGAGTTTTTTGCATCTGTTTTAGTAGCAGACTGTGGTTACAATAATATGAATGTTTTCTCCCAATAGCATCAACGGCTTCTTGACATTCTGGAAGCAGAGAAGGAAGTCTTATCAGAAAAGATAGAAGAAGCTTTGATGCAGCAGTCACAAAAGCACAAGGTATTGCTTTTGTTTACAACAAAAAAAGAGCGATCTGATCAGCACCATGGAGATCATTGGGAATGATCCTGTCACACTTATTGACAGGAAGAGGAAACTTTCTTAAGCACTTTGACAGTTTGAAATTATTTTGAGCCACTCCTCTGTTGTGTATTGCAGTTTAATTTTTTATAACATTTGCAGGAAGTGCTGGACAAATGTTTGGATGAAGAAAGGCAAAGAAGTAAGGAGGCTGTGGCAGCTGCTGCCGAGGTATCTCTTGTTAATTTAGTAGATGTGCAGTGTGGATTCCACGTGTGTCATTAGAAACGCCAAGTTCAGCAACTCGTTTTTATTTCATAACCAGATTTATCAAACTCTGCGTTCTCATCTGTGTTTAAGAGAAGCTAATTCCATTAGTCATGAACATACCTGCTATATCCTATGCCTTGATACAGAGAGTCAGTGTAAATTCTGTGGGGGATAACCTCTCAGTTGTTTATGACAAGAAGTCACAATATTGCATTTCAGGTATTGCCATCACAGAAATATCTGGTTTTGTGGTCTTTCAACATCATTGCATCTCGATTTGAAGAGCTGGGTAGGAGGTCGAGTGTTCATCTTAGTAAGACAATTATCATTGTGTCTTACTTAACTTTTGTTAAATATGGTTGTTTTCAGTGAGGAGAGAACTATTTCATAAATCATTAAAACAGGGACATTTTAACAGGTTTTCAATTATTTTATTTAAGTGGATGTTTGACTAAAAGTGAGTATTCAGTTTTTAAAATATGATTTCTTCTGTCTGCTTCATTAGTAAGTGCATTGGTGTTAGGACAGTAATTTTGTAAATGTGAAGCTATCTTTCATTTCTAATACTGTTGTAGAATCCAGTTGCATGTAATGATCTGGGAAAACTAGTGATGTATATTACCTAGTGCAGCTCATAAGGCTATATTAGAATTTTCTGTATATTTTTATGTGTATTATATGAACACTAGCTGAGCACCTCTCTGAATAACATTCGATAACACAAGAAACATTTGTTACATGGTTGACATCTACAGGACAATGTGTATAGTAGAATACTTTGATTTAATAGAGCTTTTTAAAAAAAAATATTGTATTTTTAAATATCTAAGTGAAAAATCAAGTGCCAGTGAATTGCAAGAAACAACTTTATTTGTAAGTGGAGGTATCTGATGAACATCATATTTTTTGCCATTTCTGACTTCACTTGCCCAGATCTATAATCACCTCCAAGGGGCATTGGAATGACCCGTAAGATTATTAAAATTGAGGGGTTTGCAAATGTGGGTTTTTGGCCCATATTTGCTTATTTTGAACTTCAGTTTGCCATTATTTATTTGTAGATATTATGCAATAGTTATCATGCTGATAGATATATCTATGTGGCTACTTTGCCTCAGAAAACGCTCAGACTTTTGGCACTTCAGATGTTTGTAGGTAAGAACAGGAATATCTCCTACACAGGAATATCATGGCAGGCCCATGGTGTGCCTACTTTTACGTGGGTTTTGTTGCATGATTTTTGTGCTAAGCAAACTAGTTATGAGATATTGTAGTTTTGGTAGAGGGGAATTTAAGAGCCTTACTTGTAACTTCCTTTTCCTTTCTGTAACTACACAAGTCATTGTCTGGAGGCAATACCTGCTTCAGACAAATTTAAGTTCATAGTTCAGAAGTGAAAATGCTCATGTCCAATATCTTATCAGCTCGTAGACCTCATTAGGAGAAGGTAATGTATTTGAGTTAGGCACTTGTGTTGGGTGTGTTGGTCATCTCGTTGTGCCTCATTTGTTTGAAAGGCTGAGAAAGAAGCAGTGCAGGAAGCTGTTCTGAAAGCAGTAGAGGAGGAGAGGAGGAATATGGAGAAGATTCATGCAGAAGAAAGAAAAATGTGGGAAGCAGAACGTGATACTCATAAAGAGAAGATTGCCCAGGCTGTTTCGGAAGCCATGGAGGAACAAAGAAGGCAGAATCAGGTTGGTATATTTTACCCTTCCAGTGGACCTGCTTTATGTATTTTATTTTTGCATTTCAATGTCTTCCAAATGTTGTGGTAGATTTTCTTGTGACATCTTGTCATTCATCAGTGCACATAGTCGATCTTTGCAATGCACAGCAATCTTTTTAGTTTATTTTCATCTAGACTGTTGTATGGAGAGAGGCTGACACGTAAAGAATAAAATTCCTGGGACACTTAGAGGCACACAGATTGAAATGAGATAAATCATGCCCTCTAAATGCCTGGTTTTGTCCCCTGACTTCAAAAGGAATCAACTCAGAGAGTGGCATTTGTGCTGTAAACCGTTTGGGTGACTTTTTATACCCGTGGAAGAGTAAAGATGTTACATGTGTTCCTTATAGAATATGTACAAAATAAGGAGAGTGTTATAAAAATCAGAAACCTAAGCCAGTAATGAACCAGAATTTCTAGAGTTACTGATTAGAGAGGTGCTTCTATAAGGATAATTGTATGTCACCTAATACAAAATGGGAGGGACATTCCCAACATTGCTTTTAGCAATTTTAGGAATTGCAAATTAAATATGTTATAATAGCAGTTAAATTACTATTCCAAAAGTTGATTTTCTAAGTCTCTGATGCTGGAAATGTATGGAGGAACAGCCTGTAAATTCACTGATTTCTTGGTGACATACTCGAATGTTACAGTCATCAGAATTGTAAAGAATTTTTGTTTCATTCACATGTTGGAATTTGACATGGCTATATTTTATGTACTGAATAAGAAAAACAAACAAACAAAACAAAATAAGAGTTTAGAATTTGGAGTAAAATAGAAGTAAAATAGCATATCACACAAATTTAAAAATTAAGTCCTTGGAAACTGATCCCATTTCCCTTTCCTGTGTTAAACAGAATTATTAACTCTACATAATCAGCTGCACGAAAAAGTTGGTTTTTGATGCTATGCCAACATTATATCTGTTTTGCTACATTTCTAATGCAAATAGAGTGATTTTACTTTTTATATGGCTTCTTTACTTCTTTTGAATGTAAAGTTATCAGGTGGTAAGATGTCAGTTTTTAAGACTTCCAGTAAGCCTTCAGGCACTCAAACTCTTCTTTAGGACAAAAAGGTAAACAGCTGATTTCAAAGATAAATTTGAGCTGAGAACAATTGCTTGGGGTTTAGTTAGATACAAATCATTTTGACTCTCCAGAGTGAGAATTGATACCAGTGGTGCAGAGAACCTGTTGATAGAAGGGAGAGCAATAAAGCAGTTTTTTACTACAGTAAAGAAAAAGACAGTGATTTTTCTGGAACATGAGGAGATTAACATGAGGATGATTTTGGTAATGGAAGTTTGAGAAGGGTTTTGATGGATCCTGAAGCTTTTTGGTGAAGGAGTCCCATAGCTGGGTGCAGGACTGCAGCCAGGGTTCCATATTTCTGGATTTGGGGAGCATGTTAAGTGTCCCAGGGGCAGGAGAGACACAGACTATGTTGATGTAGCAACGTGGAGGTGTTGGAGAATGTTGGGATTAATTGTCCTGTAAATATCTTGTGCTTTATGTAGTCTTGTGTCGTTAATACCATCATTAGTTCCATTTCTTTTAATACTGAATAGCTCTGACAACTTTGATTGTAACAGGAATACTTTCTCTTATTCAGTTGTAATAAAAAAAAAGTAAAATAAACTAAAAAAGAATTTAAAAAAGTTTCTCCTTTGAGTTAGGTTCATTTTTCAAATACCTAACCTATTTTTAATTAGGGAAAAAGGCAGATTTTTCTTTAAATTTCCAAAATTCTTTCACATAAATGTATAGTATTATGAAGTTACACTCTTCTATTTTGTTTTCTATAAGATTTCTCTTTCTGGAGCTGTAAGTGCACTCTTGACTCTCTTGCAATTGTCTAACATTTTAGACAATGAAATATAAAATTTGCCTCATTTAATTCTTGATGCTCTGCTGTGTAATTCTTTATGGTTCCTGCTTCAATATTGTCACCCCATACTGTCATGTTTAGTACCAACTAATGCAACAACTTAGTGCCATTGAATCTAAGTGAACGTGCAAAATAATCTTTATGGTATCAGACATATAAAAAGAGGTTTAAGAGAAGTATTTTTATTTCAAGAGAATTTTCTGACTAAGCCATGATTTTGGAAATTCACACTAGGAAAGGGAAACCTGACTTGTTTTTAATAAAGTGTCTCTTCTTTTAGTTTATCTTCAGTTTATCACCAGAGGAAATAATCTGTGTGAGAAAGAAAAGATATTTTTATGTTGACTTCTCTGTCTTGTTTCACATGAGTAATTGTCATAGAAACCTAGATTAAAATTTTATTTTGCTATAAATTAATCTGAAGAGATTTGCTTTACTGATTTGAACTAAACCAAAGAAATTAAGCATATTATTAAAGACTTTGCTAATACTGTTAAGTCTGTGACATTGAAAGATCACAAAGGGTCAGTGTAGTCTTCTGCAAACGGGTGTGGCAGGATGGCTTTCAAAATTTTTCAAAATTTTATTATTTGCTTTGAGGTGCAAACCCATTAAAGAAAAAGGCAGTGTCATATGCGTGGGGCAAGAGTTGATAGAAGACATATTTTAAAAACTACAGTACCATTGTGTATCTGCAGAACATTTAAATTACGAACACAAGGGAAAATAAAAATCTGTGTTATAATGGAATTAATTTGTTGGCTTCTCCTTTACTTCCTAGACCAGAAAAACATGATTAGGGGTTTTGATTCTTTGTTCTAAAGAAGTAATTTACTATCCACTAATTTCCTTTATAAAATAAAATATTTTGGGTTTGGAAGTTATATGGTTATGTATGAGAAAGCAAAAGGACAAAACCCCACATTAAATATGGTAGGTAGCATTTCTTAGGTCAGGCAATTTTAGCATAAGAGCAATAAATCTTTCAAGATCACAGTTGTGCAGAATCAGGTAGTGAAGTTTCCCTTCATCTTTTAAATAATGTATTTAAAAGAAGAAAAGATGAATCTACTTTGCAGGGATGATACAGGCATTTTTTTTAGACTTTTTTTTTGTGGTGTTGTTGCAGAGTGGCCAGGAAGGAGAACAATCGTGGATGCAAATCTGGGAGTTTATGCAGATTGCTTCTACTTGTTAGATATTCATGCTTGACAAAACATTGTCCTAAAAGAAGTGTTTGTCCTTAGTCAGATAGAGGTCAAGTCTGCAGATAAGGAGATGCTACTTCCATGAAAGATTTATTTTCTTAATTGAACATTACCAGAGAAAATTCTGGGGACTTGGAGACAGTTTAATAACTAAATCATGATGAATATCAAATATTTTTTTTTACCTAATATGAAAAAGCAGAATAAAGATAAATTTACAATGAAAGTAGGAACTAAGACATAGTGAGTTAATATTTCAACTTGATGGAACAACCTTGACATATCCCCTTCTTTTTTTTTCTTTAAGAAATTAAAGGATTAGAGTAACATGAATATTGCATTTGTTCTCATGAAAGCTTTGACTGTTTCAGTGACTTGGGCTCTTTACTTAGAGACATAGGATTTTTAATTAAGTTGAAGGTATTATTTTTGAAACCTTTCAGGTCTGAAGGGATAAATGAGATATTTTACATCACCAGGGAAATGGCAAAAATTTTTTAGAGCACTCTCGTGAGGCTGGAAGGTATTAAAAGTCCAGATTACTTTCCTTTTCCCTGAGACTGGCAGCATCTTCAGATTTTATACACATGCTATTCAGGTGCTTTGTGCTTTTATTAAAGAGTTATTTGGTGGTTTGTTGTTTTTTTTTAATTTAGAAGAGTATTCTTAGGTTTGGGAAAGGTGGGCTTGCATTTTAAATCAGGAGGAATAAGCTCTCCTTGATAGAAATGAGTAGTCTTTTAATTAAAGATAATGTCTTTTGGACAGAAACCTCATGATCCTTTTCCAACATATTGGAAACTCATTACAGATTAGGAACTCATCTATTCAGCAGGGCAGATGTAGCCTGGCATGTCTCCAGTAGTTTGTTTTCTGTTTTCCATACAATGTATTGTGTTTTTTACAGTGGCAACTTCCCTGCAAAGAGAGTTTAATGTGTCTGGTAGTTGTCAGTGTTGAGAGGAATACCTGGGGAAATTCTTCCAATAGGATGTTTTTTTCTAGAACACTTATTTGAATAAACAGTGTGTATCCTCTAGATAAGGAAAAATATAAAAGGTAGTTTGACTGAGGCAGAAGCATTTCCCCACAGAATTCTAAATTGCAGGGAAACTCCTGGGGTGCAACTATAAACTTCAGTGAAGAAAACAATGGACAATGCTCTCTATTGTCATTTACTTTACTTTTTTTTTACTCTTTGAAAAAGCTAAAATCCAAAAATTCTTTGGGGATATGGGAAGATGAGATCCATACAATTTTGAATAAAGTAGAAGGATGCTATATTGTATTTATAATTTGTGGGCAGTGCAGAGTAGCTGTACCTCCCATAGCTGTAATGCACAGAGCTCTCTGCATGGCAGTTGTTATCATTTTACGAAGCTAAATACTCAGTTACATAAAGGAGGCAAAATTGGTGGTGAGGGGGAAAGAATTAACAAAAGAAGCTAAAGCACCACTATATTTGTTTTAAAATAAATTCATTAAAAGTAAAATGAAAGCTGGCAGCTGCAGGGTGAGCCCTAGAAATTTAAGTCTATCTCATAGCTTGAAATTAGTAATTCTGCTAAGGCAGTTGAAGCAAAGAATCACCTTTGTCATTTCCTGAAGGCTTGAATTTAAAATACTGTAGATAATCTAGTGTAGTTTACCCTAATTCTCAGGGGGAGAAGAGCCTGAGTTCATCATTGCCATAATACACACAGCAGATCCATTAGAGACTCAAGTGTTCTGAAGGCTGCAAATATTTAGGGGGAAAAAAAAGAACCTTTAATTTATTAAAAGAACTAACATAAACTCTGCTTCCTCTTGGACATGAGCAAAAGCACTAAGGCAAAATGATCTTACCAATGGGAAAGTACTTCAGGAAAACTGAGGCTGCGGTGTTACATCCAGCCAAGCCACAACTGAGATATACTGAGATATACAAGGAAAAAATATTTCTGCAAGAAAAGTTAACTAAAAGGCCTATGAAAAAAAAGGGAAAAAGAGAAGTGAACTTCCCAAAGTCTATGCTGAGTAAATCTCTAAGCGTTAAAGACAATTGAATATGTCCACACTTCCTAAGGTTCAGGTGATGGTGTTTTTAGCAGAACAATAAATTTGGAATGTATGAACTTGGAATGTATTAATAAAATTTTAATGGTAAACACATAGGTAGTTGAAAAAAAAATATTCTTTAAAATATGTTTAATGTTTTTTATGAATTTATGAATACCAGTATATGCCATTGCTTAGAAGGTAAAAGCAAAACATCTAGAACACCTGGTGCTTAATCTTAGAGGATGAATGGCTCCTTACCTGCTACATTACTAAAACCTTTTTGGTTCTTATGCTCATCTGCTTGAGGGAGTGCTTCTCTTGATAGTTTTGGCAAGCCTGAATCAATTGTATTGAAGGTTTCAAGGGTTTCCACACCCAGTCATATGTAAGGGAATAAAAGATATCTAAGTGAAAACACAAAGCCATTGTTATACCTAAAGAACCGGGGTTTGTTTCTTTTCTGCTAGTGCTAAAATTAACTGTCAAATTTTTCTTGAAAATTATTATTTGTCTAAATATTTTCCCTCATTGAGAAAGGTTGAGAACTAATAAGTAAAAAAGCTTTTCTACAAAGTTATTTCCCACCCCAGCTTTCAGTCAGATTTATTAGCTGCGGAATGGCCCTTTCTTAGCCCTATAATGTGTAAAAAACACTTCTCTTTTTTTCCTGCATCAAATCAGTAGTATATATGGAATATTTTGATGGATAGTATAAGGGAAAAAATAAAATAGATGGGGACTATACATTTGTCTTGACTTTTTATTTTCCAATAGAACTACTTTTGCAGATAGATTCCTTGTCATATCATTTTTTAGGTGTCAAAACTATGGAATTTTGTTTATTGCCCCCACAGACTCATTATCTTAAAAAAATAGAGAACATGGCTTGCAAGTTCATGCACCTTTCCTGATTTTGAAATCTGTGAATTAATTTCATATTGCGTATCTACTTATTTGTCTTAATTTTTTTTGTTTGTTGTACACAGTAGTTTTGTTTCAGATCTAATTGTAAATATAACTGTTTACTGGGTGCTGGGTATTTAAGCATCAAATGTGTAGGAGATGACATATCATATCTAAAAACATAGGTACAGTTTTCATCCAAGCTCCCACTTTTCCTATATTTTTATTAATGCATCTTTTTTTTCTATCCTAACTATAGGTTTTCCTTTCAAAATACTGCCATAATTATAGTTATAACTTTCCATCCCTTTACTCCATCACTCTTTCATTGTTAAATAGGCTATAAACTGCTTTTTGTCTCTGCTTCAGGGTTTGTAGTCTCTTTCTCATCATTAGTCACTATATTTATAGTATTTGTTACCAGAAAACCAACTTTTACCCATAAAATATTCATGATATTGGCATTGCTTGCCCTTCTTCTGTGATGCTTTTTGACTTGGGAGGATTTCCATGTGACATACAGTATTAATTTCCTTTCCTTCTCTTTGCATCTATGATATACAGAGCTTTGAGGACATTGCCAGTTAAGTGAATACAAAATAGTTTATCAGTGTCTCTTTGTCCATTTGTTATTTGTTCCATCTTTTACAAGAGTTGTAGAAGCTGATGGAGGAGTCAGATTGAAATACTCCATTTATTCTGTTTCTGAAATACCCAGAAAAATTACATATTTTGTAATGTAATTCCAGGAACAACTTTTTTAGACTTTGTAGTATTTTGATGGGGTGGGAGAGTGTTAATCTTTGGAAGAAGAAAAGGTATTTTTTCAGCAACAGGCTTGGACTATTGTAACATTGCTCTTCATGTCCGATATCTAGTGGATTCATACAAGAAGTTGTTGAGTTTTTTCTCTATATCTTGATTCCTGCCCAAATAGTCAGTCGATAATCAAATGATGTGCTGGAGAAGAACTTGCTCTTCAAAGGACATCTCCAATTTCTACTGCCTTTACATATTGTTCACCTTTCAGTGGGAGTGTTTGCTTGCATTTCTCTTGAGAGGATAGCCAACCATTATTTCCAGTTTCACTTTCTTCTTGGTTTTTCCGCCTTCTTGCAGAAACATTAGTGTGGCCAGTGTTTATGGAGACACTTTAAACGAAAATGTTGTGTAATCTTGAGCGTCTGAGGAATGGCACAACTTAGGAGCACTGAGTGGAAAGAGGTCCCTGCCATTAGATGAGTTTATTTTTTAATATGCTTGCGAAGTCTGGAAAAGGCACAGTTCACTGCATGCAGACTTTAACCATGTCTGACTTCAGAAGTAGATTGTAGTAGTTATAACCACAGACGTTATAATTTGAGGGTTACTATTTTCTGAAAAACCACAAACATTGCAGTCTGTGGCTGCATTTCCTAGATAAAATTTAGTACTGCCACCTGATCCTTGTGTGGAAACAAAAGAATTTTCCTATAAATTGCAAACCAACATATGGCTTGCTTTATTTTTAAATAATGACTGGAGTTCTGTGGTATATACAGTACAGTGTTTTTTTCTTTCTGTCTTCCTGCAGATTTATATATTGTGACTGTGTGGTTGTCATTCCTAATATATGGTTGAATATGATTTATCAATTGAGTACTTGAAAAAATACTTGAGTATTTTATTTTTTATTAGGTATTCTAATCTTCTAACTGGTGTCATGACAAGCACATATATACAGTCATGTAAAGCAGCTAACTTTGTGACTATAATTTAGTACTCCAACCTCTGATCAAATACTAAACAAAAACCAGGGTGTGGGGGGTGAAAGAATTGCACCTCAGTTGCACTTCAAGTGCAGCTTGTGGAGTGCTCTTCCCCACCTTCTTATGGGAAATGAGGTTTTCCCATTTCCTGGACTCTCACTAACAGCCTCAAATAATGCTGTACCCTCTTTAGTTAAAGATGAAGTAAGGGCCAATTTTTACCTTTGCAACTGAAATCTTTTAGGATAAAATCTAAAGGTAAATATAGCATAATAGGAAACAACAAAGAAAGAGTTGAAGTAAAAGTAAGCACATGCTGACAGGTGTACATGCAGTGAAGACTGTTGAACAGTAGTAATAGGTAGCATCCAAGTTTAAATACCTTTATATAGTTGATATTTAATGACAGAAATAGAGCAAAGACAGTGACTTTGAGTACTTAGAGAAGAGTACTTTGTGAAATATTATATAGAAGAAGGAGTGAGGGTTCTTTTCACAGAAGGAAAAACTAATATCACTGATTAAGGTCAGAGGTACCTAAATGAGCTGACTAGGAAACTGGGTGTTGTATGATGGTTGTGCTTTGAAGCCTTCTGAAAACTGGATGAAAGGGATAAAGGAGTTTTCTTTCCAGTTTGTTGATATCAAAGCAAAGTTGTCTTTTGATAATCTTGAGGGGTCTGTCATTGTTGCACAGGAGTCAATGTTTGCCCATTTTGAACTGCGAGTAAGGGACAGTCCAAACCGAGTCAGTCAGTTCAGTAGTGTTGTCAGGTGTTCTAGTACCTGTTTTTTTAAGACATATCCTGGAAGAAGGCTGTATATTTTATGGTACTGTTTAATTTCTCCTGAATTTAGCAAGCAGGGTAACATTTAGATGAGAAACAGACATTCAAATCACAGAGAAATAGATCCACATGATTCATCCTAGAGTATGGTTGGTGAAGTTTAATCACCAAAAAAAAAAGTGTTGTGGAGAATTGCCAGCAGGCTGGGAAATACAAGTGTTGGGATGAAGCCCACTAAAGGACAAGTCTTTTTCTGCAGTCCTATGAGGGTGTCCAGTCTGATGGCTGCATGATCTGTCTGTTGACAGTAACTGCTGGGATGATTTTCAGATGGTAAATATAGGTAATCAGTATCTGAAACAGTGAAATGTTTATATATTTGGAAGATATATCAGTATTTATTTTGGTTAACTGGAATGTGGTAGATGAATCATCGAGTCATTTAGGTTGGAAATGTAAGGTATAACATATGCAGGTATTCTTCCCAAGAATGCCAAGGCAGTGGAAGGAATAATAAAAAGGTTTATTTCAGAGGGAAGGACCACTTTTTAACAATGCTGCCCTGCACACCAGGCCCCAGGGGAAAAAGGCAAGGCCCCGACTTCTCCAAGGCTTTTTGTATCTTCTCTCTCTCCTCCCCCACCATCTCTGGCCCAAGGAGACCTTGTACGTGTCTGCAAATATTTTACCACTCTGCATACCAGGGAGATGGCTTGCTCATAGCTCTCCCTGAAATGCAGAAGGAAGGAAAAAAAAAATCTAACCCATTTGAGAAGGCATTTTACAGTCTTCCTAAACAAAATCGAATTCTAGCTTTCCGTCACAAATTCTTCCAAAATTATACCTCTCCCTACAGAAAAAACCCTTAAGATCCACCACTAAACCATGATCTCTTAAGATCCACCACATGCCAAGTCCACCACTAAACCATGACCCTACGTGCCACATCTACACATCTTTTAAATACCTCTAGGGATGGTGACTCCACAACTTGCTTGGGCAGTCTGTGCCAATGCTTGACAACTCTTCTGGTAATTTTTCCCAATATCCAATCTAAACCTCCCCTGGTGCAACTTGAGGTTGTTTCCTCTTGTCCTGTGTCTTGTTACCTGGGAGAAGAGACCGACCCTCCCCATCAGGGAGTTGTAGAGAGCGAGAAGGTCCTCACTGAGCCTCCCTTTCTTCAGGCTGAGCCCCACCAGCTCCTTCAGCTGCTGCTCCCAGGACTTTTTCTCCAGACCCTTCCCCAGCTCCGTTCCCTTCTCTGGACACATTTCAGCCCCTCAATGTCATTCCATCAGTGAGGGGCCCAGAACTGGACACAGGATTTGAGGTGTGGCCTCACCAGTGCCCAGCACAGGGGGACAATCCCTGCCCTGGTCCTGCTGCCACACTATTGCTGATCCAAGCCAGGTGCCATTGGCCTCTTGCCCCCCTGGGCACACCTGGGCTCACGTCCAGCCGCTGTCACCAGCACCCCCAGCCTGTCCAGAGCCTTCGGCAGGATTTCTCCCAGTCTGTGCTGAGCCTGGCCCAGGTGTAGTACCTTGTACTTGGACTTCCAGCCAATTCCTTATCCACCCTTCAAATCCATGTCTTTCCAGTTTGGAGATAAGGATGTCATGTAGGACCATGTCAAAGACCTTACAGAAGTCTGGTTAGATGACATCAGTTAGTCTTCCCTTGTTGACCAGTGCAGTTGCTCCATCATAGAAGGCCACCAGACTGGTGAGGCACAACCTGCCCTTAGTGAAGCTGTGCTGGCTGTCTTAGATCCCCTCCTTGTCTTCCAGGTGCCTTAGCATTGCTTCCATGAGGATCTGTTCCATGACCTTCCCAGGAACAGAGGTGAGGCTCACTGGTCTGTAGTTCCCCAAGTCTTCCTTTCTGCCCTCTTTGAAAATAGGAATGATGCTTCCCAATTCCAGTCTCTGGAGCATCTGAGTCACCTGAGCACCGTGACTTTTCGAGTATGATGGATTATTCAAACTTTTCTGAACTGCTGGATGATGGGAATATATAGAAAAATCTAATATTTATGCTGTAGAGTGAGGCACTGAAAAACAATGAGGGACTTGTCTGAATTCTTAAATCTTCAGTTCTTTGGAATTTCTTGGTAAGCTAGGAGAACCTTTAGATCTCCTTATTATAAAACCCTACTATAAGATTTTCTAAGTATTCTGAATTTGCCAAAGGAAAAAAAAAAGAAAGTAAAAAGTTAAGGCAACTTCTTTATTTAACACTACAGAAGTAATCAGTAATGTTTTATTAATGATAAAACAAGTAAAGATATATTATATTAGAAAATAACATTTTTATCGACTTCTTACTCTAGAAATAAATAATGATAACAAAGAGTAAAAATTAACATAATTCTGGTATGCCTTACTCATTGCCTCCACAAGATGTTATACAACTTTGCTTTCACTGTTACCCATAGCTGTGTGTTTTTCAGAGTTTTAATACTGGTCTTAATTTTAGGAACTTGTCATTGGAAATGGAAAAGAATTCTTTCAAGTTTTATTTTTTTCTTGCTGTATTAGACTAGTCTTCTGTAAAGGTATTGCTGGTGGTTTCTGATTTCTTGCATTTTGTTAATAGACTTGTAGAATTTAGTTGTATTTTTATTTGGATTTTATAGTCCAAATATCTATTTGGATAATATAGTGTTTCAAGTATCATATTAAGGATACCTTTTTTATCATATTGAGGATACTTTAATTGATTGTAAGTATTTTATTAATGTAAAATTATCTATATATTAAGATGCAGCACCTTATCAGTTCTTTAGTGTGCATTGAAGACTTTAATGGGATACATGATGGGATTTTTTTACGTTCTAATACAAGACAGTATTTTGGGACATTTTGACAAATAAAACTGGCATGAGAATATAATTACAAGAACAGCATATTTGTGTAAAATGTAACTTTCTGCACTTTTTTTGTTAGTCTTGCCAGAGTTCTGTAGTGAAAGAAACCTTTTTCTCAGGATTTTTATTTGGTAAACTGAATTAAAATAGAAAAAAATTATAATCACCTTTCACAACTATGGTTTTCATATGTGCTGGATTCCAGAACAGTGGGGACTACATAGTTTCATATTTTAAATTTGGCATTTTAGACAATTTCTGTTATAAAAATAGCCAAAGTGGAGTTTTGCAGAAACTATTCCATTTTGGCTGAAAAGGAACAAACAGCCAAAGGTAAGAAAAAGAACTTTCTTTTTCAGTTGAAAGGCTTCTACTGAAGAGACTTCTTTTAGAAATGGAGTTTTATACAATTCAGTGGTGATATTCATCTTGTACACGAATAGCATATTGTAAAATTCTGATCTTAAATGTACAGATGAATTATGTAACTTCCTAAATATCTTCTACTTCCAAAACCTTAGAATTCCACCTGTTCTCCAGCCAACCTTCCTCTCTCCCACAAATCAAAGTTGTAAATATGTGTCATAAAATGTCTATATTACTCTGCAGTCAAGCAAACCTATAAACAAACCTATGGGTAACAGTGTTATGTCTAATCAGTGAAGAGTAATAAGGAATCCATGTATATTTACCTCTCATTTTCTGCAAATTTTGATTTAAAAAAAATTAAATGTGTGTGAATAAATACACTAGAAGTCCTGTTGTGACCCTTTTTTTAACCATTGGGGGTTTTCCATCATTTCCTCCTTAATTCTGCAGGTGCACCTCTTGTGCTTCTGCTACTTCCAATTTTGAATATCTAGGACAAAAGCATAGGAATTGCCAAGGCCACTGCCTGATTTCTGAGACACTCTCCATCTCCCTGTCTCAAGAATCTCCCTGACAAATCATTTAATACTATGTGTTACTATTTTTACTGGATGTTTATAGTTTCTGAGAATGTTAGGTTTTCAGGATTTATAGGAATCTCAGTTTGTCACTTTGTTATCCTGAATCTTGGAAGCAGAACCCTTTGGCTCAATAATGTTGTTACTTATTTCATGAGTGGCTTTGGGAACCTGGGACTTAAGTTTTGGGGCAGTGACTTTAGAGGAGGAATTTGTTTTCTGAGTTGATAACCAGATAAGTTGTGCTGCAGGTGATAGAGATGTTTTAAGAAGTGGCTCCTGGTTTTCTCTACTGTAATGCTTTTGATGTAGAGTAATGCTAATTTAGAGGCAGGGCTGGGTGGGTATCCTCTGTTGTTTTTTTTACTGCTGTGTACAGAATGTCCCTGGCAATTCCCAAAGCTTGGACACAAACTTTCTGGTTATAGTTTTGAAACAAACTTTGGTGTTGTGGGAATGTTTCAAAGCTGCATCAGGGGATGTTCAGGCTGAACATTATGAAGCATTTCTTTGTGAGAGGGTGGTCAGACACTGGAACAGGCTCCCAGAGAGGTGGTCAATGCCCCAGGCCTGTCAGTGTGTCAGAGGCATTTAGAAAATCCCTGGTCAGCCCCGAAGGGCTCAAACAGTTGGACCAGATGATCTTGTAGGTCTCTTCCAGCTGAAATAGTCTGGTCTAGTAACAGCAGCTAGTACATCCCTGCCATCCCTGCTTCTGTTGGAAAGTAATACCTGTACTGCTTTATTTTTTTCTGCTCTCAGGGAACGTTATGCATCTATTAATACACTTTTAAAATTATTATTTCTCTCTTTTTTCCTCATTTATTTTGCCCTTCGCTATTTAAAATACTGAATTTGTAATTTTTTTTTTAAAGATTCTGTGTATATTTAGGATGACTATTATTGAAGAAGGAGAGTGGAGGTGATAATAATTTTAGTAGGAAGAAAAGAGATGACCCTTATTACATTTGTGAAAGACTTGTTACATTTACAGTTAAATGTTTTTCTTTTAAAAAGGAAATTGTCAAGGAAGCATTAATGGAGGAGCAGAAACGAAGTGAAAAGGCAATTGAAGAAGCAGTGAAAAGGACAAGAAAGGAACTGATGGAATATATTAAAGAACAGAAAAGGGTGAGTTACCAGTGGCTAATGGGTTTCACTTCATGCAGTGAGAAATTGGTAAAGTCTTAAAATGCACAAGAAAACAGAATCAGGAGTTAGATTTTCAGATCTTTCACTCATTTTTTCCAAACAATTTGTTATTATGATATATTTCTTTTCATATATATATTTATAGACCTTTAAATTCATTCAAGTCAAAAAGCAGAAATTATAATTTTTGTTAAAATTTACAGCATTTCTTTTTACAGTAACAGAAAGACGGGGGCATAAATACAGTCTGTCAGATTCAAATTGTGATCTGAGTTCAGTTCATTGAAAACATTTCAGTATAACTAATAGATGCTCTTTTATGTTAACAGATGATTTATTGTGCAGTTTGCATGCACAAAGAAGTCATTAACTTTTCCTCTCAACCCACATTGTAAGGGTATATGCAGCCTGAAAATGTACTGGTATTCTGTTGAGAATGATTTACAGTCAGTGTATTCTGAAAGTTATTTTCAATTGTTCTGTTAGTGCTATATAGTGGTAGTTTAATGCTTGTGTATAAACAGTAAAATGTAACTTGAACTTTGTTTTGTGTTCAGTTGGAGGAGAAAAATATAATACATTTCTCCCCTTTGAAGCTCTCTATAAAAACATAAACAAAAAGTAATTTTTAAAAACCTTTTTCATACAGCAGTAGCAGCCCGAGGTACAGTTTCAGTATTCTCAATAAATAAAATCACTCTACTTGAATTTAATTGGTAATGTTGTCCTGAGAAGGAAGTAGAAATAATGCATTTGGCCACTGCCTCTGTATTCCCTGATTTTATGGGTTGAGTAGTATTATGGTAAATAGGGTTTACCCTCAGAAGTTTCACTCTGCTACTAGTGGGTGAGTGCTTTCCGTAATTCTGTGTGGAGACATTTCCTTTTAGCAGGATTTGTTTTATTTGCAAAGACATTTAAACAGAACCCAGTGCAAAACATGATCCATAAGGATGTTTGAGCATAGCTGACGTCAGCTATTGACAAAGGATAAGCTGTGAGGAAGGTGAAAGTAGGTCTACTATTAAAATAACTTGTGTCATAAATAAATTGGTCAATAGGACCTCTTGAGCAGACCATCCAGGCCATCTACTGCAGGCTCCTCACTGCTGACAGATCACACCATGTTGAATTGACAGTCATTTCCTGCAGATACTTCAATAGCAGTTCATCTGTCCTTAATCTCTTGGATTTCCACTTTTGCTAGGAATGGAATTTTACCAGAATGCACAGAGTTGGAGCTCATTGCCATTATGTCATTGCCTGGCTGCTGTTTACCTGTCTTGCCCTCGTGAAGTTTTCGCAAAGCGTTGAAACAATGAAAATATCATCTTCAAAAAAACGAAATCCTCTTTGGTTTATCCTGAAGGAGCATAAGTTCCATTAATTCCCTAGAGTTCTTGTATACCAAAGTGTTTCAGTCAGTTTTTTTTCTCATATTGATCAATTGACACATATCCATTCATTTAAAAAAAAAAATCATCTGGATTTTTCTGGCATAGTATTTAGAAAGACTACCTGTATTTGGGAGTGAAAGATGTATTTAACTTCAAATCATTCGGCATAATAGCTTTTATATGATTACATAACAGGCAGAGGAAATGGACCTTGGTCAAAGCCCATGTACCTGTAAGAGTAACAAATATAGTTTATGGACTATGCTAAAATGTAGCAGCCTATGGAAGGAATTCCTAGAAAGAACTCAGGGTAAATGCCTTGTTTTCTTCTCCGGGATTCTGTGACCTTTGTTGTCCTTTGAGTGATGGGGTCATCCCAGTTATAAACTTGCAAAGGTAACATACCCTCTGTACTTTTCATTGTTGTTTTGAAAATCAGTTTGTAGAATCTTTCAAACCACAGGACATGGGCACACCAATGTTTGTACCTGGTTAACAGTGATTAAGTGCTTCAGAAAAGGGGCCATAAACTGATTCTTATCCACCTTGTTTTCTAATAGTACAAATTACATTTCATCAATATATCAATTTTCAAAGTAGCTTGTAATTGCTTAGCAATTTATTTATTAAAGCTTTTTTTTAGTAAGTGTTATATAATTAATAAAAAAATTAACACACAAATACTATTATAAAATAGTTGTGATATCAGTTTAAGAAATACAATTGTGGTTTTGGCAGTTAGAGTTTTGCTGCAAATATTTTAAAATATTAATGAGTATTTACAGCTGTATTTGTGCTTGGACTCTTGGAAGAATTTCCATAACAGTTTATAGAAGTTGGATCTGGCAATGCCACAAGATCTGCAGTGCATTATAAATGTAGTCCAACATGATATTGTAAATAATAGTAAATAAATAATATTAATCTTTGCTTTGAGTTGGAAAGGATTGTGAACAAGTCTTTTTAAAAACAGATTGATCTGATAACTATTTGTAGAAATCATTTGTGTCAACACAACGTATAGATTGAAAGTAAACCGTAGAAAATTCCTGTTGCATTTCCAAAAGTGTTGAGACCTACCAACCATGAAACCAGCATATCAGTGATGTATATAGAGCTTAACAGCCACTTAGTGAAAAGAATGGACAAATGCAGGGAATTATTTGAATTAGTAGAAAGTTACTTAACAAAAAACAGGAATATCATCGTGCTAAAATGATGGCAAGGACAAACCTACCTTCCTCTGTATTGAAATGAAAAAAGTCACTTAAGCTGGCAGAGAATTAGCTGGCACTTGTTTTCACCTTCAAATAAAGAACACTGCAAGTTAAAAAACCCCAGTAAACTGGGATAGAAAGAGGTGTTTTTAAACAATAAATGAAAGATGAGCCATGCATTGTCATTGTACCATTTCATACTTCAAGTATAATCCCAAGTTTTTACGGATATACAGCACTGTATTGGCAACAATTTAAGTTATATACCACAGTCTTTAGTTTGTTTTCTCCATTCTATATTATATGAAGAATTTGATACTAGAAAAATGGTATTTTTATGTTGCCACAGGTAACATCTTAAGAATCTGGGTATCTAAGACGTGAAGGAAATTACAGTCAGGAATTTCATTATTATTTCATGATTATTTTGTAACAGCCACCTTTATGAAGCATAGAAACTGAACTAGAGTAAGACTGTTCTATCTGTTCAAAGACATCTTCTATACCTATCAGACTTGTAGAGGTTTATATAAATATTCATAACACGCTGAAGAATTGTTCTAAGTCAAATTTGAATACACCTGCTACAACTATTAGCCACACTTGCTTTCTCCAGAAAAGATACATCCACATTATGTCCAGAAATTTATCTTTATTAATTGCCTGAAGGTATATTTCACCATGTAGAGTTGCTATGCCTGTGTTTGCACATAAGTGTCAGGAAGGCAAAACAATGCTTTACCTTGCTGCTGGTGGGGTGGGAAGTGAGGGGACAGAGGTGAAGTGAAGCACACAGGTAAAAAGGAGGTGGGCACTGAAGGATGACTAAATGGCAAGCCACTGCTTCCACTTCTGTCAGAGAAATAAATGTTATTCTTGTTTTGTATCCAGTGCATATATGTGTGCCACCTGTATCTGAGACATGGATGGAGAGAGAAGCAAAATCTTACAGTCTGGTTAGAGTGAGATAAGAGTAAGAAAACTATTGTCCTTGAGAATCCGTTCATTTTGATGTAAGCTCAAGATTCACTGAAGTCATTTGTCACTATCGTCTTTTGTTGCCTGATGTTCACAGTCCTGTCCCCTCTGGCCCTGCATTATGGTCCCTGATATCTGACTGCTCTGGAAACATCCAGTGCTGTGACAAGCCCCAGCACATTAAGTGGCCCAAGATGTACTAAGTCCCATAGTCCAGCCCTTGAGGCTCCCCATACCTGTGGTAGTAAATGCTGGGGAGCATTTACCAGCTTGTTTAAAAATTCTAGTGTTTGGTTTTATACTGAATGTTTGTGAAGGTGTTCCCTCTTATTAGGTGGAACAGCTCTGGGTTTTTTCAAGGGTTGATAGTTTTGTTTTGTTAAAACATCATGCTGACGTGGTGGCATACATGCACATGTCTGTGTGTAGGCTCTTACATGTATGTGTGTGTATAGACTCACACCTGTATTTATTGCCTGGGGATCAGGGCAAGAAGTAGAGCCTAATGTCCTGTAAACTATAGCCTGGGATGAGAGCTCCAAAACCTTGATCCCTGGACTGTGAGACATAGATATAGCAGTTCCCTGTACAACTGTAGTGCTCTTGGAATATTTTTGCTTAAAGACCTGATTGATGGTTACATGCTGCTCTTTTAGGAGGATAAAGAAAGGCTGGGCCTATCCCTGCTCCAGTTCGTGTGGACTTCACGTGGGGCCTTGGCCCATTCGCCGAACACACTTTCCTTTAGTTTGCTGGTCCTGAATAAAGTGAATATAAACATAGCTTTGTCCTAAAGTGCAGTTTGTGAGCAGTTCTGAGGAACTTTCATGATTGTTATTTGCTTCTGTGTGTGATGTGATTACAAGGTTGACTGAAATTTCAGAGGTATGTTAAAAGCATTCCAAATATGTGAGTGGAAGAACAAGAGAAGTTTCCTCTATTTTATATGACTGGCAGGGATGATTTTTTTTATATTATTTACAGATAGAATGCAAAAAAAAGCCCCAATTTAATAAAAACAGTTTTTCAATAATTCAGAAAGTCTGAAAATATTGAAAGCTGTGTAATACTGATTTAAAAAAGTATATGTGTGTATATCACAGTCACCTAAAGAGTCCTACCTGAATTTTATATATCCAGGTGTGTTATTAAAATTCTAATGATCAAAGTAATTAATTGGTCACTACTGTACTTCAAACTAAGATCTGTTTCCAATTATTTGCTGTTAGAAAGATCAGGAAATTCTTTACTCTGCTTCATATTTTTTTTTCATACTTAAACAGTGTTCAGAGTTCTTGTACATAATCTGCAGATGTTATTTGCTTTTTTTTTAAAAAACTAAGCACTGTCAATTCTTAAAATCACACAAATTAGGAAGCTTTGTGGCATGGAGGTCTACAAAAGTATTCTGTTGTCCAATTTCAGTGTTTTATTTTCTATGCTACATGTTGGAAGTTGTTTATAAATCTCATAGTTTAGTAATTTACAACCTATTCATTGCAATTCAATGCTTAAAAAAATAGTCATTCAATATGTTATAGTTTGAATATTTATAGCAGACAAAAATGTAGTGGTCTAATGTTATTGTGCCTACTATTTATCTACTTTTTAATTTTTAATTTAATTTGCTGTGCAGAGAAGAAAATTAATTCTTGAAGGTGGCATTCATAGAACAAAGTAAGTCACGAGAGAGAGTTTCCTACCAAATAAATGTTGTGCTGAATAGGTTATTTAAAGAAATTTTCTAAACTACAAAGATTCACTCCATGAGATAAATACTTAGATTAAACATTTCTTATAGTTGTAGTTTCTGAACCAACAGAGCCAGCCAGCAAGAAAATTTTAATTTTTCCTATTTACATTGGCATTCATCTTCCCTCAGGAAAACGTACTGCTTGTTTTCTGACAGCAAAACTAAGTATATTAAGCAGTCACGTTTTATCTGCTCATTGTAAACAGCTTTCATTGGCTTTAAAGGGCGTATTTTGACCTACCAGGGAAAGCTCACAAGTGAGGACTTGAGTAAACATCTGAATGACAGACTTGTTTTTGCAGCCCCTATTTCCCTGAAAGTCAGACACTTGTCATAAATGCACTCCCATCCTGATTTAAGGGACAGAAACTGGGAGCAACGATGTCACCATTACAATGAAACTCACTGTACTACTGTGTGTTCCCATATGGTTTGTGCAGCTGTGCCTCATAACCTTTAGAAGAAAACATAACTAAACATTGCATTTCTCTGACTAATGTTTACCAAAATGTAAGTGCACACTTCAGAGTTGCAAAAGCTAAAGAGTCATGTTTTTGGGGTTCAGTATGTAATAGATCATTTCTTTTCTGATATTGTGGAAACTAAGGACTATTTCAACAACAGTATTTATATTTAAGGGTCACTGGCAAGCTGGTATAAGCTGTGTCTGTCTTACAGTAAAATGAAGAAAAAGCCAAGTTTTTCTCTTCTGAGTCTGCATAGAGAAATCACTCCCTTAGTTTGATAATAATACAGGTATTTTTGGAAACTACAATTCCAGGCCCATTTCCTGCTTCTCTGACCAGGTGCTTTCTGTGCAGCTTTGTCCAGCCAACAGGATGTGTGGGAGGTTCCTCCCTCTGTGGAACCAGAATTGGAATATTTGGAAAATACTAGTTTATCCTGATAAAACACCTTTGTATAAGGTCAGCTCTTCTTGGGTAAGACCAAGGCATACATTTTCCCAGTTTCAGTGGGATTATTCTGGAAAGAAATAGGTATTTACCATTTGGGGAGGAAATTGTGCATTTCATTCTGTGCACAGATATATTGTAGAAACAATGCTTTTTAAGGGAAGAAAAATAGCAATCAATTGATCAAAGTGATCAAGACAGCAGAAAATCCCTACAAGTAAATCAGATTAACACTGCTAATTTTCCCCATGGCTATCCTTGTTTATCAGGGTTATTTTTAATAGTCTACTGGATTTATGGAGTGTATTTGTGTATTTTGTATGTTTATTTTGTCTGAAGCCAAACAACTAGACCTTTAATTTCCCTTTGGAGTAGGTTTCTAACTGATACACTGTCTTTTTGGTTTGGTTATGGTACAAAATCCCAGTTCATTTTTTTTTAAGTGCCACGTATTACATTTCATAACTAAATATAGTCATCCAGATTTGATTTATCATGAATGCAGTTTTAGAACTTTCTTTGTTTACCTTTGATTTTGTAGATGATCTACAAAGCCCATAACATCTATCTCAAAAGCACCTTTACCAATATAGATTGTGGAAGGTGATCTATGTTTCAATTGCTGCTAACCCTTGTTATCTGTGTAGGTTTTTTTCCTAATATGTGAAGTCTTTTCTTTGCAGGTTCTTCATTTTTTAATATTCTAAGAGAAGATTTTGTGATGAAAACTAGTGTCTTATATTCAGTTATTTAAGGTAAAGAGTGCATGAAGTTCAAGTTTAATTAGATTTATCCACCTTGTTAAAGAAAGGCAGGAAATTCCTTTGGGTTGTTCAGATTGTCTGAGAAACTGTCTGTAATTCACTCATGAACATATGAGAAGATATGTGGTAGTTGGTCTGTTATTCATCCATCAAAATCATCACAGAAAATGGTCAATGAAGTTTGTCTTTAAAAAAATCAGACTAAAATTCTCCCTTTACATATCTTAGTGCTGCAGTTGAAAGAAAACTTTATTTTTTTACAATACTGGCATAAACACTTAGCATATAGATCATACAGTCTTAATAAGGACCTTGTAATTTATAACCCTTTTTGTATGAAGAACTAGATCAAATTAATAGGGAAGATCAGTACAGTAGAAGAGAAATAAGATGTCTGTCTGGAGGCTGAAACTGGCTATGACTGTAAAAAGGAACTTGAAAACAATGTTATGACCAGAAAACACCTTCAAACATCAGTTTAATAGAAAATAAAAAAGGTTTATTGGACCCTCTTGTGAGACAGATAAAATTCCATGTTTTTTTCTTGCTATTGATTTGTAATTTTCTATTTACAAAGGTGACATCTTTCTAGAAAAATCTCACCCACACACAAGTCTTCACGCTCATTGTTGTAATTGTGGTGTGTTGCATATTAAGCAATTTTTTCATAGCATTTTGTCTTCCTGTCCAGCTAAGAGCTGACATAGAGTTCAACTATTGATTATCTATATTTTGTCTTTCCTGGAATTATTAAATTGGTTGCTTTCTAGACTTTTGTGATATAGGTATCTCTGTTTAGCTGAGAATTCCCTGACCTTCTGTTGTTGACTGCACCTTTGCTTTCCTCTCTGTGCTTCTATAGGTGCATGATAGTTACTTTTTTGATACATCTGCTGCTACTGCCAGTAACCATTGAAACTCAACCAATTATTCCCTTGAAATCTGACTCCTGATGTAGCTTTAAATCCAAGAGCTCAGATCCTTGAAGTGATAATTACATGTAGATCATAAACCAATTCTTCTACTTTATTTATATAAAGTATGCCTAAAGTTTTTAACTGGGCACATCCAGTATTTATTTTCTTATAAGTAAATTCGCACAATTATTCACTATTTCTAATAAAGTATATATTTGTACAACTGACTGGCATGATGATGGAAATAAAAGAAGAAACCTCCTTACCTCTCTTTCAGAAATGTACTGCATGTGAATGTGAAGTGAATGTACTTTGAAAGGCTTCTAAAACAGCTACTAATGTCTCAGATTGAACAGAAAAGAACTGTTCCCAGTACTACACTAACTTCATAACTAGACTGTTAATTTTTTATTATATATTCAGGTTTTCAAAATACACGGTTGACTTTTTGGTTCCAGGAGGAGTGCTGGTGTGATCCATGTTGAGTACTGATGTGCTTGCATGGTTAAAAAGTGTTTGCTGCCAACTGCTTCCAGCTATTGCTTAGAACAGGAATAAGGATCCAGCACTCTGCGTTCTTTCTAATGACGTACTCCAGGGAAGGCACAACAAACACATAGCACCTGCTTTCAGACCAAAATCATAGAACCACGGAGTGGTTTGGGTTGGAAGGGACCTTGAAGATCCTGTAGTCCCAACCCCTCCCCATTGTGGGCAGAGACACCTTTCATTAGATGACTCAGGGCACCGTCCAACCTGGCCTTGAGCTCTTCCAGGGATGGAGCATCCACAACTTCTCTGGACGACCTGCCCCAGTGTCTCACCACCTTTTGATTAAAGAAATGCATGAACTCTGCAAATAAAGGTGGAGGGTTTCTGCACAGTGGTGTAGGTTAGGCCATGAATTGATGCCTACTTTGTCACACTTTTGTTATTCATATTAAGGAGCTGCTTCTAATGATAAAGCTTGGAATTTGGTTTCTTGGGTAGGCAGACTAGACTATGTTATATCTCATATTCTTCAAGTTAACACTGTTAGTAGTGGAACAAGTTCTATTACAATTCCTGGAACACTCTTTCCTTTGTCTCCTTGCTGAATTGGTAGCTTCCATTTCTCCTGTGACAGGAAAACTATTGTTAATCTCTGGTTTGATTCACAATCTACTCTCAGAGTCAGATTAATTTGCAACCCTGGTTTTCATCAGGGATAAGTGTATTTTAGAGCAGTGATTATATGAGATGCTCCATACATCCCCTGTAGATCCAGACTGCAATTTTTCCTGTATAGGGGATAGTACCTATGTAATGAGACATAGGTCTCATTACCCCACAGGTAATGATGGACAGGATTATGATGGGGTTATGATGGACAGGATTGACCATTCCCTTCTTGGGCAAGAGGTCCAATTCCTTACCTGGGACAGAGGCTGTATCTTCCATTTCATCTGATACTCTCAATCCATCTATGAGGTGAGATTACAGAGGAATACTGCCAGAGACTCAGGAGAGAGAGAGAGAGGGAAAAAACTCCCACCTTGAATGCAGCGTATTTAGGAAAAGAAGGTGGGAATAAGAGAGATAACTTAAACAGAGACTGATAGAAAATGTTCCAGTGACAGAGTTCTGATATTAGTGTATCTTACAATTGTGAATAGGAAGGATCCCACTGGCAAGATTTGTGTTACAGATTAGTAACTTTCATGTATTGATCCATTTGTGTTAAGTCACTTGCAAAATCATGGATCAACACCAGAGAATGTAGTTGTGAACTTTTGGAGGTAAAGCTTATGCCCATCAGTGTAAGCCAGTTATTATGAGAATTTTGATATGTGTCATTGTTTTGCAAGTGTGCCTGATTTCAGACTTTCAGCTTTCCTCTGAAGGTTTATTATTTGAAGACAAGTGCAAGTGGGAGAGGTTATGAAAATCAGTTTCTTTTAAGTTATTAATCTCAAATGAGTGATTTTTAATTTTTTTTTTTTAATACTTGTTATATTTTAATATGCCTTAGAACAAAATAGGGTGTCATTACCATTCTTGTTCCTGAATGTTTGGCTTGGCATTTGATGCAAGGCCTCAATTGCAGGCTGACGTGCCAGCAGCTGAAGCTGAAAACAAGACTGCGGTGGGCAAACTCAAGATTTAATTTCAGAAAGAGTGTTTATATTTTCCTTTGGGCCACATTAATGAGAGTCCAAACCCTAAATGTTACCACCAACACATTTTAACAGACCAGTTTCCCAGTTTTTAAAGTGTGGTGTCACCTTGAGTATTTTTCTTTCAACTTTTTCCCCTTCTTCTGACTTTAAAAAAAAGCAATGAAGCTGTACCATTTTTGGCTGAATTCAGTGTCATGTTTGGTGAACATAAAGTTCTGTGACATGCAACAAAGTTGAATTTAAAAACATTTAATCCTGTCTTCCATTTCTGTATCAGCTATTTGAAGAATTCAGGTTTAGGTTACCAATGCAACCCCTCATGTTACTACAAAACACACCTGCATCCAGCATGTGATGTAGGGGTCCCTGTGTTGCTGTCCTGAATCCTCCTGATGTCAGAACATCTGTGCCATGCCCAGGATGAACTTGTGACCAACAGGTCAGTGCCAAGAGAGACAGTAGTGATGGGGTCACTGAGAGTTCCGCAGCTCAGTTTCCTGCACCTTCAGCTGGGCCTGTTTTGTGGCTTTAATAGGATTAAAGAAACATTTACATTGAGGCTTTAGGAGCATTTTCACACTACTCCTTTACCCAATTCAAAGAGCAGTATAAATCCAAAGGATTAAGCAAGGGATTTATGGGAAGTTGTAGTGTAAGATGAGTTGGTGCACCTGGCTCTCCTTTTCTCCTCTGTGGATAAGGAATACTGAAGCAGTACTGCATGGGATGTGGAAGTGAACCTGGCATTTTTTTCCTGAACTTTTAAGTCTCTATAAGGTTTGAAACTATTGTTTCTAAATATTAAAATTAAATGAGAGTTCCTGATGGAGGGATATAGTATTTCAATTGATCGATCCTATTAGACATTTTTCTTTAGGGAGTATTATGGCACTTTTCTGCAGCTTTTCAATAGTGAAACATGATGCATTTAAGGGAATATTTAATTTCCTTGAAATTATAGTACTCTGTCTTTAAAAAATGGAAAGGGGAAAAGAATACAATTCTCTGCCACTTAGGTTCATTGAAATCCAAAGGAAATTGTTAAATAACCAAAATTATAATTTTCAAACTCTTTGAGTGATCACTTATGCTGATGAAAGCGATTTACTTGAAACTACATACATAACCTATTGTATGTTTTTTGCAATTACTTTAGAGTAAAACTGCCAGAGTCTGAAATTCTTTACTTAAGTTAAAACTGTTTTATATATCCTTTTGTACCTCAGTGTATAAATCTACAAAGACTGAGATTATGCCTGTACTCTTTAGTCAGGCGAGATTCCAGTTGAAACTGAAATCAAGTGGTGTTATTACTGAGAAAATATTGTGCTATCAAAGCCAAAAAGGGAAAAAATAACAGGATGAATTATAATGTTCCGCAGCAAGATGAGTGGATACTACCCTATTTCAAAGCTACTCTTGTGATTCGGATGTATTGTGTTTTTAATCCAATGTGTATCATTACAATTACTGCAAGAGTAACTTTGGATTTGGTCTGCAATCACATAATTATACAACTTGCTCTGTGGGTATAGGCTGTTCACAGGAATAAAGATTTGCAGTGTACACTGTACAGTGTCACCCAGACGTATCTGTCTGTGGATAGTGCTGTGGGTTTTCACATCATTACGTGATTAAGCAACACCTGAGGTCCAGGGGAAATGGAAAATGTCATCTAGGGTCCCTCTATTCTGCAAGTATTTGATAAGAAAGGAGAAGAGGCTTCTATATTTCTCTGTTGTCCATTAGAAGGCTGTGTGACAGGAGGAAGCGAGGCATCCTTACACACCTCTGGTCCCCTGTAAGTGAGGCTCTCCTATATTGTTCCTGATTCTTCCTTCAGTGTTAGAATTTTATACTGTACTTCTGAAAATGTGAGAATTGTAACCAGATCATTTGTTTGGAGATTTGGTGGTTTGTGTTCCGTACAACTTTCTCAAAATAGATTTTGATATTAAGTTGAGGAAACAAATTCAAAGTTCTTAATTAGTTTTGTGGAATTACTCATTTTTGCAATGCAACTCGTGACTCTTATCCAGAGGCATTTTCAAGAATCCTTTAGATAAACTCAGAGTAGGTAATTTAACAAAAAAAACCCAACAACAACAAAACCCAGAAAAATCTATGCATCCATGTGTGTAAATGAACATGAATACCCTTATTTTGCCATCCTAATGAGAAAATTAGACAGGTCAGCTGAATTTTGAAGGTTAAACATTTAATATTCTAGTAGACTGAATAAGTGAATCTTTTGAGGATGAGGACTTTGTGAAGTTTTGTCATTCCTATTAAAATAAAAACTTTATTCATTTGCTGTCTTTGTCCTTCAAATTCATCTATATTCTTGTAACCAGATTTGTATTTCACTGTCATTTCTTAATTTAGAATTTTGGAATATATGTAACTAGGAATTTTGCTAACACAACAGCAGTTACAAATTTGCTCTTTAAGTTAGTATAGTCCACATTTCTTTGTACTAGATGGAAAGTTTAATCAGTTCAGTATGATCAACTTGGATTAATTAAAGCTAAGAATATCATCTGCAATTTTATTTTCTTAGTCATAGGTCAACTTCTTGGCTTTTTCCAAGTCCCTGCTGTACCATTCTCTTGGCACCAAGGGAATCCCAAAGAGTCTTAGAAAGTTAATTACGGACGTGCTCAGCAAAGGCATTTTGGCATCCACCTGCAAGACTGTCAGACTGCAAAAGAGAACAGGCAATTGTTCCACTCTGATTGACTTTATTGTGAGTTCCCACTGCAAAGATCAGAAGATGGGTCACGGTCTCGGCCATCCCTAGATTTCTGTGATACCATTTCAATTACGTTGGAATTGAGCCCCAAAGAGACAGGGACAGAACACAGAAGGCCCTTTTCTCCTTTGTGTTTCTGTGACACGCAGGGGCAGTTTTGTGGTCTCTGGATTTGTGTTGTGAAGATCCAAAAATCACTCTCATCTTAATAAGATGGTCTGTAGAATTTCTCTGTCCATGTACCAGGATAGATTAGCTCAGAGTAATTGCAGAGCCACCAGGAAGTCCCTTTCCTTAGCAGATTCTATTGGCTGTATGGTTTTGAGGGGAAATTATTTTTTTACTTTGTTCAATGCACAAATAAAATGAGGAGATACCTTTGTGCATAAGGATGCATTATTCTGAGTGGGTTTTGCTACAGCTGAGGAATATTCAGGGTTCAGTGTTTGTTTGGTTTTGGGCATTTTTACTGCTTCTCATTTACACCCAAGTTCTTTTATGTGGAGATATTTGAGCCTCAGTAGTTTTATCTGCTTACTTTTTTTGTTGGGGAGTTATCGGAGATTTTTCATTGCCTGTTATATGCAGAAATTTTCAAGCTATTTTTATCCCAAGTCTTGCAGCTTCTTTGTTCCATTTGTCAGGTATGTCTTTTGCTGTTTTTAGCCTTCTGATGTACTTTGATTTGAAAAAGTAAGTGGGAAAGTTGGCCTTACCATATGTGTTTTGATGAATCTTTCCTATGATTATTTCCTGCAATTGGATTCCCACAGCAAACCCAGTGGGATCAAAATTTGAGACTTAATCAAGTTGTCTGTGATGCTTGAAAAACATGTAAAGTAAATTTTCTTACCTACAGCAATAGTAAGATTATAGAGATGAAGCAAAACGATGTGGTTTCCTGTTTACTTTTTTTATTCAAGTCTTTATCCATGTGTTAGAAATTTAGCAAGATGCTTCAATGACTTATAGTTAATATGTATATATGTTATTTCTCTGCTTTGGCTGCAGGCTACTGACTCATATCATTATTATTATTGTGGTCAAGTGTATTTTTCCCTCCCTTGCCCTTTCCCCCTACTCCACCCTGCTTAGCAACAGTTTCTTGTCCTTTTTTTTTTTTAATGTAAAATGAGGTATTGCTGAGTTAAAAAACTGCTCATCTATCTGTGGTTGTATGTCCTTCATGTTATTATTTCACTCCAAAGCCTTAATACAGATCTGCCTCTGGAAAAGCAGCAGAATAGCCAGTCTAGTAACCGAAGTGCTTTGGGTAATACACTATAACTGTGCTGTTGAGAAGTCTCCACTGGCTGATGCTTGCAAAAGGGATTTGGACTTGTGTGGAGCATAAAGCCTGCAGATTATTATGTTTTGCTGGTAATTTGTCTTCCTCCTTGAGAATCTTCTGCTTGTGGTGCTGTAAGTGATGACCTGCTGAGAGCTGTGGGTACTCAATCTGGGTCTGTTTTGGAACAAGGAGGTCTTGTCTTTGATAACATTGTTGCAGCTGCAGCTCTGTGAAGTGCTTCTCTAGCAGCTGTCCTGAATTTTGTTGCACTAGTTTGGGTTCAGATTTCCAACTGAGTTTTCCAGTAAAATGTGACTGTGCATAAAAATCATTATCAAAAGATTCAGTCTTCTCAATATTGAAGAAGTCCAATACTAAGTGTGGTCTCAAAAGTTTCTGTCTGAATGGCAGAAAATTAGTTTTGTGTTCCCTGAACCTTAATGCTTAATTACTTATCCTAATTCATGTATATGCTTGCCACTGACTTAATGCTAATTTTATCACGGATTCACTGCAGGCTGATTTTCTTTGTTTAATTTCTTTGTGTGAATCCATCAACTTTAATCTACAATGGTAATTTTAGAAAGATACCTGTGTTTCATGTGATATCATCTTTGCCTATGCCTTCAAGAATATACTGTTTCATCCTGTCACATCTTAAAAATTAAAGTTTCATTAAAATGAAAATCTGGCTGTTAAATCAAGTGATGCTCAAAACCAAGAGGTAAGATTTTTCTCATGCTACTTCAGTGTGTACCAAACTACAGTATGTTATTAGGGGACACTTTCCTTTAGAGACAACCAGTGACATATAGTGTCACAGTTTCACAGGAACCTTCAAATAGTCATGATACAACTCCAATCTCCTTGATGTCTAAGTAGACTCAATATAGTCTGACTCATTATGTTGTCTGTAGTTTCAACTTTCTTTATAACATTGGTTGTGCAGCTCCCAGCCTAAAGGATTTATTCTCTGTGATGTGTGTTATTAACCATCTGTTGTACTTCTTAGAGGCAAGGAAGTTGTGCTCCTGGTGAACCTCCTTTTAATGCAGGATCAGAAAGCACTCATGGCAATGGAATAGCAGTTATACAACTGTGGAAAGGTTTACCCTGTGGTTTCACAGTCATGCTCATTATTAGAGTAGGTTTTTTCAGTTTGTATACACTGCAAATGCTTTTGATGCAATAATTACTTCTCTTTTATGTACTTATCCCCCAAGAATGCAAAATACATTCTCTCAGTAATAAAAAAAAATTGTTCTTATTAATGCCTGCATTTGCTGTTGACTTTTCAGTTAAGCTTAATTAATCCAGTTCTGTAGATATCATCTTGGTACTGTAAGGCAATTCCGTGGGCATGACTCAACATGAGCCCATCAGATAAAATTTTTTTATTTGGTTTGATAACAATAGTAATCTTTGCATGTAGGAAGATTGCTGTTGCTTTTAACAAAGCATGGTTACCCTGGATTAGTTTGGAACATGTATGCATGCTTACAAATTAAGGAAATCTTTGCTACCAAATCTATCACCCAGCCCTACACTCAGGGTTTTCAGGAAGCATAGTCTGATAGTCTTCAGGCATTTTCCTGGAGAGATGGTAATTTGTGGTTATGATGCTCCACAGAGGCCCTGTGTAATCTCTGCCAAGTCATTTGTAGCCATATTAAAACAACATGTGAGGGTGCCCAAGACTGACTTGGGTACTTAAAAGAGTTGAAGATTAACAGAAAACTCTTGAGAATTTCCATGCTCCATGAGCACAGAGGGTCTGACAAGCCTGGATAGAAAGCACTTACAAATCCTTTATTTAGGTGCTATTTTTCTAGTTCTTTCTTCCATGTCAGAGGAGACATGGATGAATTTGGCCACATTGTGATTAGTCTCCTGCTCGTGCCTGCCTTGTGGAGGCTGTAATCTAGTGTGTCTCTGAAGCTGTGCAGACACTTGCCAGGGCCAAACACTCACCATTTGTCATTCAGCAGTTTTAGGGATGCTGTTCTCTTGTATTTCTGCATGTTTATCAAGAATCTTGAAATCTGTGTCCTAAAACCAGGACAATCAGATTGCTAGACCAATATAGTAGCAATTACGGTAACTCCACATTTTTAGTGTGTGGTGATAGTCTATAAATAATTTGGTCAAGGAACCCCATGTTCATAATCTGTTAAGCAGGTAGGTCACTCCCAACATTGCTCATGTGTTAATGCACATAAACATTTCCATTATTATTTTTGTGGGCTTAAAAAGTGCCTATTTTTCACCTTCTCCAGTAGTCTGAGCAGGTGCTGCAACCATTTTTAGTCCTTCATGCACTCAATCTAATTTCCTTGATTGAAAGCAAATTTCCTTCTCTTATTTATATGAGGGAAAGTTAGTATTTTCTTACACTCATGTGTCCAGCTGGGAGACTGGAGATTCTGAGTGGGTTGACAGGGTGTTTTCCCACCACCTTCAGAAACTAGGGAAATATGTTTTAAAGATGTGTCCAACATATGGTATTATTTTAATGATCAAGTTCAGAGCATAAAATCCTTAAGGTTTAGAAGTTGCAGCATTATTTATTTAAAGAGAAAAAAACATTTTCACATGGCAATATAATTTATGAAACATCACTCTTTCCTGGAGGTTGTCCTGAACACTGATGACTTTCTAATGTGTAGCAGATACTGTATAAATTACAGCCATGAAGAACCTTGTTTTTATATACTTAGTAAGTGTTATCAATAGTAGAAATTCACAGGTGGACAGACAAAAATGTCCTGTCCTGGGATTAACTCTAAAATAAGCTCTGCTACGCATATGTACCATATGGATCTGTTTTCCTTCTCATCCATTACAGAAATGAGAGGAAGCAGTTCATTGTTTCCTCATCCAACTCTCAGATTTGCAGGTTCCTCAAGGTAATAATTTTTTATATGGTCTACTTAATGTACTAGGGAATTTTTTTAAAGCCTTCTGTTGACTCTGTGGGGAGAAGTTCACATTAGTGCATTGGGAAAGAGTTCTAGGCCCATACTTTTACTAGAAAATATAATCATGTAGCTGAACTTCTGCAACTACAGAACATTTCAGGATCATGTCAGGATCACTCACTAGTGTGGGTTAATTAGGGGGAGGAAACAACAAAACCTATCTATATATCATAAAAATTGTATCAAACAAACCCCTTGTCTTTGGATTTTCCTCTAAGAGGGACATCTACCAATCAAGGTGTGAGAAGACATTTACAAGTGTGTAATTACACTGTAATGTTCTGCTGAACACAGGGGTTTTTTGGCCAATATCTGGTACAGTACATGCAAAGAATCCTAAGTTACAACAGTCCATTTCAAGGTTTGCTTCACACCATGAATTGGGGCAGGAGGAGTCTACAAAAGTTAAGGTTTTAATAATACAAGAAAAGCCATGATTTTTCAAAAAAAAAAAAAATTCTCTCTAAAAATGTTTAGAAAATGCCACAGTCATTTAATTGCAGTCATTTATTCACTTAGCACTGAAGTTCAGACCATTGTTTAGAAGGACCATAACTATATTTTATAATGCTAACTGATGCTAAAATTATTTTTAAAAATTGCATATTGTTACAATATGCATGTATTTAGGCTAAACAGAAATACCTAAAGGCAAATTCAGTTGCAACGTCAATGGTTGGCTCTAAACAAGCAGTTGTGTCACATCTGGATTAATTGCTCCACGAGCAACATAGGATATATTCAACATCTTATTGACTCTGTGGAATGATTCCCTGCACAGAGCAAAGAATGCCACTGACAGAATTTTTTAGTAAATTACTTATGTGTGTGAACAAATCAAGCATCAGAATAGTTTCTTCCTTATACTTAACTAACACATATTCCAGATCCCGCTGATTTCAAAGAGACTTGAATTTGTTCCTCTAGTCCTTAATAATTAAGTACATTAATACTTAGGAAAACAGTCTGTCATCATCAATGCTTTTTGTCTAATGTTCTCTTCTCCATGGACACATCCATCTAAGTGTTGATCACACAGTGCTAAGTATAAACTATAGAATAAAAGGAAATATTATTCTGGAGTCTTTTCGTAGAAGAATGTAAGTTCACTTTATTGTTAGTTTAGACTTATATTCATTTTCTGCAAAGATGTTTTTTGACATTATTAAAAAATCATAATCTGAGGTATGTTTGTTATCATTCTTCAATTTATATTTACTTTTTTAAAAAAAGGTTTTTAGTTAGTAAATTCATCTAATACAAAACCATATAAAATGAGAAATAGAAATTACAGTTAGTTTGCAAACAGCAAGTAGACAAAGCTTTTGTATATTTATCAATAATAAAAATATAGAGAGAAATTAAGACTAAATAAACTGAGACAAAATTTAACAAATATTGCAACAAAGTTTCAACTGCTTTTACCCTCAATATTAAAATGTCCTCTTTCTACTAACATTCCTTAGATAGGGGACAGGAAATATGTAGATTTGCTTATACTACTGAGTCTTTTGAAAAAAATGGAAGTATGCCAGGACAACGTCTTTAAATAATAACCTGTGGCTAATCAATATTCAGCTTCAAAGAATGACCTATTCAACAGCCAACAAGTAGCTATTTGTAAACAGTAAATGGAAAAGAAAATGGAAGGCCTTTATATTAGCCTCACTAACCTGGACCTGCTTAACTCCATCTTCAGAACCCATTCTCTTTACCCATTTTCTGTGTGTTTTCAATTCCCCAAAACATTCATTTTGCATTTGAAATTTCCTGTCTGCATGATTTTCTTCGAGTGACAAGGATACTTTTGAGGATTTTAAGTCTTCTGCCACTGACCCTCCCCCTTATATGGCAAATATAAACATATATATCACTGCTAAAATGTTTTCTTGATGTACTTCTTAGCGTATTTCCTAAGAAATCATCAGGACTAAAAAACTTATTTCTTATTTTATGATCTTAGGGAAACTGCTCTGCTTCACTAAATTATAGTGGTATGATTATTTTTTATTTGTTTTACAGTCTACATATGTGAGATCAGCTATGAAAGTACCAGTAATAAAAGTAAAATTAAGAGCTTTTTTTTTCCTCAACATCTTTGGCCTTTTTTACTCCTGTTAATATCACAGAACCAGAGTAGTGAGCAGAAGTGCATTTAATCCTCAGATGAGCATTTGAAGTACAGGTGAATTTTTCAATACATATTTAAATAAATGTAGCTACTATTTCTACAGCTGCAAATACATTTGGTATTGGAAAATGGTATTATCTGAAAAATAGTTTTGAAAAATACACTTTTAAACAGTTTATACAAAAGGGAAAATTATTGAGCCATATGTAACGTTAATGTTGCTTTCTTCACTTTTCTGGGTGAACTTTAGGTCACAGTGAAATTAATAATGGAATATATCTTTGCAATGTTGAGATCAGGATTCATCCATAAACCTTCAGTGCTAAACCTAAAATTATATTTTCCATATGATGTTTTATTACTTCCTAGAAATGGATAATATAATTCTGACATAATTTATAGAGTTCTGACTGGGTTTCTCTTCTAGAAATTTGAAATATTTACGGGGTTGGTGAATATTCACTAGAGGAAGATGAGCATGTATGCCACGAAAACATACCTATTTGCAGGTAGATATTGTAAGGGGAAGGTATGGAGGATGTGCATGTGTAGTTAATTGTATAAGAAACTAATTTCTGCTTTAGACATCAGCCCTGGAGACTTTCATTCCATTTCACAGAAAATTTGAATGACATGATTAAGCTAAGAAAATGTAGAACTAAGAATAATTGTTAACTTTGGAGTTTTTTGAGCTATGTGTGGATGAAGTGATAGAGGGGGAGATGAGATGGCTTAAAGGAAAACAGAGCAGCCTGGGATGGAAGCAGTTGCCTGGTGGCAATACTGTGCACCAGGCATGAGCCTTTTTTTTTATTTCCCAAGTCAAATTCTCGCATCCATTGATAGGAGTTCTGCTGAGGCTGTGCCTCCCTTTAGGTCAAGCCTTGCATGGCTTGAAGGCATGTCATCCTGGGTGGTCTATGGATGTGACTAAGGTGGGACCCCACGGCGTGTCTCATCCAGTCATCTTTAGCCACAAGGGTTTGTGGAACCACACCTAGACCTCAAAAGTGGACTGAAGGTTTAAACTGAAGGGAAAAAAAAACCAGCAGTGAATGTGTTAGAACGCCTTGCAAGACTCAGCTCATTTTTGGTAAATACAATGTCTGAATGACTGTGGGAATTTGAGGACTGTTTAGACCCTATGGAGTTCAGGAAGTGCTTTTCCCAATCTTTCATAGCCAGTTTCTCAGTAGGGTCCATACAAGTGCCTAGAGAGGCAACCTCTGGTTCTGAAGAAAAAAAAATCTGTACAGAGTTAAAAAGATACTGTTGACTAACTTAAAATAATGAAGTTCAGGACCATTAAAACTGAGCTAATTAAAGCTGTGCTAGTAGGACATAGTCTAATGAACTGGGAACTTTGAACTAATAGATTTCATATGGTGGAAGAGAAACATTGATTAGTAATAACAACAGTGATGGTAGGATGTAAAAAAATGCCCTCTCTTGGTAGATCTGAACCAACCTGATTGTATTTTTCAGTATCTATAAAATTAGAGCAGTTGGGTCGGTTGGGTTGTGTGAGTGCTCCATCCCAAATACGTTATTCATACTGATCACATTTGCATATGAGTCACATTCAGTTTGAATTTGCCAGATGTCCATTTATGTTTGTTTAAATAATGAGATCATTCCATGAGGTGAACAGAACCTAAAAATATAGAGGGAAGACTGTTTGGAAAAACGAGATTTAAAATGCCTTACTTACATATTTTCACATCTTAGGGTATATTATGCAAGCAGGAGCACAGCAGTGTTGAGGAACTTTTCAAAAAAACTGTGTCCTTTGCTAACAGTTAGTTAAACAATATATTATATAACAAAGCTTCATTGAACTTGTTTCTATTTCCCAACCAAGCCAGTTTCTCTGATAATGAGAATATTCTCCTTTTGAATACATTCAAATGTACCATTTTCAAAGCCAGCATCATTTTGTTTCTCGTTTTGTGTAATGTGAAGATCCCAAGTCTTTTGGGATTGTTTTGTCATTTATTGTAGCATGGAAGATTTTTAAAAGGTCTTGCTCAAGGCAAAACTTACTCATAAACTGAGCAAACAAGGGGGAACTGAATTGTGAAGTTTTATGTTATTGAATTTACATAAACTCTTAACAAGCAATAAATTTTTCTTATGCACAAATGGAGACTACCAACTAACCACTTGAGTTCAACAAAGACTTCCCAAATGTGAACTTAGTTCATTTGAGACTTTTAAAATCTTGCTAAGCCTAAAGAAATTCTGCTTTGTTCGTACTGCAGCCAATCACTCCACACGTTTACATTTACATTAGTACTTGGTGAAATAAATTTAATTGTATACAATTTGAGATTGCTACCTTGGTAAAGAAAGTTAACAGCAGCAAATCAGAACACACTTTGGTGAGCTACTTTGATCTCTTTAAAGCAGAATTTGCAAGGAAGGGCTGCAAGAAAAAAAAATGGAGCCAAAGCTCTTGGTCTAAGCTCAATGAAGAGTAGAAAATAGATAGAAATCTAGGAGTACAGATGATATAATACACAATAAAAGGAAACCAATGAATTTCAGTTTCTAAGCTCCACCAGCTGATATACCAGAAGCAAGAGAATCTGATGACATAATATGTGTACTGAAAGAGGTTTCTCATGTTTAAGACATAACAGATGATATTATGTGAATTGCACTATATCTTGCCCATTCCCCAAAGAAATAGAGATCAGAAGCACAAAAACATCTTCAAGTTTCCCCAAGCAAAATGTTCTGTATGTTTTGGACCAGAAAATGGGAAGGAGGCAAGGGTACATTTCAAATCAGAGGAAATGCACCATCACAGCAGTGTGTTTATTTTGTTCATTTGTTCCAGACTGTCCATTCTAGGTACAGCTTTCTTAGAGGTCAGTTTGCTGTTTCTGCCATTTTCACGTCAGTAGCAGCTGTTACTTGAATATATCAAGAACAGACTTTTCTGAAATTTAATTGAACTAGATCTGCTGTAAAATCTGCTGTAAATCAGTGGGCAAGGTTCACATCAGGCTGTGCATGGATCACTAATGCCTGCTTTTGCTGAGATGCAAAAGTTTGAACAGCAGCTGGAAATTTGTAGAAGTAGAAGCCCAAGCAGACCAGGTTGGACGGGGCTCTGAGCAACCTGGGATAGTGGAAGGTGTCCCTGCCCATGGCAGGGGTGGTTGGAACTAGGTGATCTTTAAAGTCCCTTACAACACAAAACATTCTATGATTCTATTACTGAAGGAGAGTTTTATGATTGTGTGGCATCTAGAAAATACACGTGTGTTCTGCTGGTGACTAGACTTGACACATTCATCTTTGTTGAAACAAGTTGCCAAAATATTCCAGCTTCCAGAACCTGCTTTTGCATGTTAGAGCAACTTACGGAGCAGCAAAGCACAGACTCATATAAATGCTTCCCTTTGTGTGTTAAATCACAGCAGTGCAGCTTTATCCTGAGTGCATTTTCAAAGTGAAGTGCGAGCTGTCCTAACTTTGCCTTGCATTCTGTGTTGATATGTAAAAAAATAGTTTGTTATAAAACAAAATGTCCATTCAAGTGATTGTTAGAGCAACTAACTGGACTGCTGATTGAAAAGTATATATGTGCAGAGTGATACCACAGGATCAGTTTTTGTTTAAAGCTGTAATTAAAGCTGTGAGTGTGAGGTAAAAGAGGCACGATATTTGAAAAGCATATCCATTTGCCATCAGTCAAGACATTGCATATGGTCTTGTGTTCAGCAGTCTGACAGAAGTGCTGGACTTCTTCAAAATTCCATTACTTCCTTTCTCTCCAGTGGTATAACTTTTATGCTACACTACCTTTCAGTCTCCCCCTGTGTCATCGTTATGTATGTATTTGGTTGAATTTAAGGATAGTCATGTTGAAAACATCTCTCAGTTGTGATATTATCTGTTGGACATTTGAACTTCAAAATTCAAATGGAAGGAATTCTGCACTGTGTTTCATGTATTAATATTATGATATTAAGAAAATTCAAATGCTTTTCAGTAAACCCTATTTTTATGTCATATATATGACATATAACCTACTAAGCCTTGTTATGGTGTTCTTTTCTTTTTTGGTGAGAAAGGAAGGACTGTTGTCTTTACTGCAAGTAAGTGTACAGTTCACATTGTCTGACAGTAGGGTACCCAATAAAATGTAGGAGTAAACAAAGTAGACAGAAAGTATTACAACTTTTCCTCTGGGAACTATTTAAACATGCTGCCATTTAAATTCACAGTGGGCTTTGAAGTTTTGAATATGTGGTTATAAGTAGTGGCCATTTTAAAGCAGAAGCAGTATCTTTAATAAAAGCAGCAGCTGTAATTTTAAAAGATTCCGGGGGGATTTTCCTGGTGTGGCAGCTAGGCTGTTTAGAATTCTTAAATACCTTGTGCAGCATTTGACAACTTTAAAGGTACTCTTAGCCTTATGTACATTTTATTTTGAAGAAACTCAAATACTTCATTGAGAAGTTATTACTAAATTGCATACACTGAAATTACTCAGGTTCTTCTGTTGTTGTCACATTTGATTGTTCAATTGTTGTTGTTTAATATGGTTGAATTTTTGCTGAGAAACCCTGACGTTTGTTTCCAGGTTTTTTTTAAAGTTGATCTATGTTTTTTTTATTATTATTTATTTCTACAGCTTGATCAAGTTGTCCGTCAGAGAAATCTGCATAGTTTGGAACTTTTCCTTTCATGTGCACAGAAACAGTTAAACGTTTTATTAAAGGAAGAACCAACCACAGAGGAAAACAGAGACTGACATTCCCGGTACCACTGATACAGTGTGATCTGTGAAGCTGCAAATCTCAATTCAGCAAGTGATGAATATATTCTAATCTTTTGGGATTGTATTATTGATTCAAGGTTGATCTGAAACTATGCTTGATAGAAATGTGTGGATGATGTTCTGTTATTTATTTATTTGTTTTACTGCTATTATCAGATTGCAAATATGGAAGGGGAAAAAATCCATGAGAAAAAAAAATTGGGGTTTTTTATGATTTTGTTTTCATTACATTTTCTAGTAACGCATGGTTGAAGTGTTAGGTAACTTGTAGCACTGATGAAAACATTTCCCTGTTATGTCTGTTTTAAATTTGGCATCATGCGTTGATGTGATTCATCGTTATTTTTGATATTTTAAAAATTTGTGACAAACTTACTTGAATATTGATATAAATCCATCTCTATTTCCACAGTATATACCCAAGTCCATTGCCTCAGGTGAGCCTGAGGAGCTTATTATTTCTTACTATTTTTGATGTATAACAGAGGAATCAATGCTGAAACATGAGTGTTGTCAGGCATTTCTTTAATCATTTATAAAAAACTTCAGCTCTGGTAATAGAAAAATTTAAAAACTAAACAGTGCATCTTTTTAGAGTAGTGCAAAACACTGCCATAGCCAATGTATAGTATGTATTTTATTTCTGTTTTACAGAGCTACTTCAATTCCAAAAGTAATTTTCTCATGAAATTACGATTAATGTGACTGACCTCAGTTTCAGGAAGAAGATGTATGTAATTATGTGGAGACTGATACTGCACTGCCTCAGTGGAATTTCTGACAGAATAAGGAGAGCAGCTTGCTGACCTCAGATGCCCTTTCTGAGTGCATGAAGGAAGTAGGAAAGCTCCCCACAGACATTACTGGACTTCGGATCAAGTCATAGGTCTTTCTAGTCTTGCTAACAGCAGATGGAGTGGAATTTCTGTGCCTGCACTCTATTGATTGTAGACTTTGGGCCTTAGTTTTAAAAGAGTGCTGAATGAAATAAGGGAAAATAAGTGTTCACGCTTAGGTATGTAAATAAACTAAGAGTGATCTCTCTTATGGTGAGCTTGTGATTCAGTGGGGGACTTATGGGCATTTTTTAGTGTGGTTCTTGTTATTCAGCAGTACTTTGGGGTTTTTTGTTTGGCTGGTTTTTTGCACCAGCAGTCACTATTCATAATTGCTCTCGTAGAGCAATAAGGAAACACCAAATGGTTGCATAAAGTATTTGACAGTATGAAATATGTATTACAGAAAGTTTAGAATTTTATTTAAATCTTTTTCTGTGCTTCGTTTTTGTAATCAAAGCCAAAGGTTTTGTCTTCTGTATACACAAAAATACCCTGCAAATGGATGAAAATATGGTCTTATTTTTGATACTTCTTGATTGACTGATCAGTTTCTATTTTTTTTGGCAGACAAAAAAAAAAGGTGTTAACAAGTCATCTACTTATTTATTGTTCCTAAGCCAGTGAAATTCTTGTCTTCGTCAACTGCACCAAAGATGACACAGATGTACACATGGATCTTTTTGTAATGTAGAGGCAGTATCAAATGAAGTAGGTTGTCTAGTGCTGTCTCACAATAGATGTGTACTTGTGGAAATGTGGTATGAGCACATTCCTAGATGAACTTGGTTTTACTTCTAGGCCTGGACATGAGGCACTATTCCTTTTTACTAAAGATGTCGGAGTATTCCCCTTGAAACCAGAGCCTTAGGAGTCTATCAGCATTCTCCTAATAAAGAGGTTTGTATTCTGACTTGCAACAGTATGTAAAAGCACTTTTTGGAGAAGCTTACTAAGATTTTGCTGTCAACTATGGTATATCTTTCCCATTGGAACATCGGGTTGTTTAATCTCAGCTCTTGAATATTGTGGTTGTCACAGAGAACTGTAGGTATTTTTTTCTTACCTTTGACAGTTTTAGTCCTTTAGTCTCCCTCTGTTCCCTGCAAGCAAAATTGCACACTAGACCACAGAAATAAAAGATCATATTTGTAGCTCGACTTACATTTGAAACTCCAAGTCTCAGAGGAGAAATTTAGTTATAGAGCACACACAGACCTATCCAGTCTGCGAGCTTTGGAGCATGCAGTAACTTCCACCTTTCCCACATTGCATCCAAAGCTTTAAAGCTTGGTTTTATTTTTCAGTATTTCTGTATAACCATAGGATAATACAGTTTGTGGAAATTTGGGAGGAGGGAATCGTAGAATCAAGGAGTGGTTTGGATTGGAAGGGACATTAAAAGTCATACAATTCAAAACCCCTGCCATGGGCAGGGACACCTTCCACTATCCCAGGTTGCCCAGAGCCCCATCCAACCTGGCCTTGAACACTTCCAGGGATGGGGCAGCCACAGCTTCTCTGGGCAACCTGTGCCAGGGCCTCCCCACCCTCACAGGAAAGAATTTCTTCCCAATATCTAATCTTGACCTACTCCCTTTCAATTTAAAACTAGGAAGTTTGCAAAACCCAGTCTAGCTCCTAGAAGGTGACATCACAATTTTATTTTATTCTTTTTTTATTCCTACATACAGACTGAAGAATTACATATAAGAGAAAATAACATGTTCAAGGTCTACAGGGTAGAACTATCTGCCTTTGAGGTCTGGCTGACAGTGTTACTATTTTGGCAAGACTGTAATGGGAAGAACAAGAAACCCTAGAACTAATCTTTAGAATCAAAATGCAAGAGCTAGATCACCAAAGCTCAAATAATATACATGATATGATTATGTACTTTATATTAGGAATAAACCATAAATCTTGTTATGTAAAGGCATGGTTTAAACAATCAATTTTGTGCATTAGTGTATTAGAAGTGACCTAAAAGGCAAGGTGACAGAAGATCCAGTGTATAAAATATTTCTGTCGTTGGTGTCAATTGGGTCCATTCTATTTTAACAATTCTACTTGAAGCTCTAGAACAGAACAGTGTGATTTGTAGCTAATAGTTTACACTAAGTTAATACTGAATATTGTGATATCATACAGTCCTACACATTTGTGTTACATTTCTGTAGGCTTCTGTTGGCTCCCTATCTGCTTCCATTACAGGATTCTAGGTTGGCTCTGAGACTATGCGTGTACAAGTCCTTCACAATGAGGGAATCATTTGCCACAAGTTTTTTGTATACTACCTCTACTTAAGATATGGGAATATTTGAATTTTTGCCTTGCTATAGGAATCTCATTGACAAATTACACCTGAATGCCTTGAAGCATTGAATTGCTTCACTCCGTCGTTAAGCGGCAGAACAAAGGAAAAGCAGCAGGTGTCATTCCAAAGGCTGAGATCACATTATTATTTTGAGATTTTTGGGCATCTTTATATTGGCTTCTGATCAAAAGTGTGCCATGTCCTGCCAGCTCAGTAAATGGCAATGTTAATTCCTGACTGTCTGAAATTGTCCATGCAGACATGATCTTAAAGAGCCTAATTCCTTTTCACACTAAAACCCCCTTACAGCACTCTAGATCTTCTTCCCCTGTGTATTTCCTATGTCCACATATTTGAGTTTACAGATTTTTCCCTACCCCTTGGATAACAGGAATATGTGATAAGATTTTGTCTGGTTTCCTGGCAAGAGATAGCCACCCACAAAGATTGTTCATCAATGGGACAGATATAATTTACGCTCACTTTCCGATCATGTACAGTGTCAGTGCAGTTATCAAATGGACTAAGTGCAAATATAAAATGAACTGGGTTGGGGCATATCCAATGCAGCTTCCAGCTGACTGGCTTTCTTGATGCCAGATGGGGAAATGTTAAGGCACAGAGCACAACCTGGTCTAACTGGCCATGTGCATCTTCCTGCTTTCCCATTTCATTGCACTCCACACTGAGCTACCTGAAGTCCATAATTTCCTTTGTCTAAATTATCACAGAGTCTCAGAATGGCTTCTGTTGCAAGGGACTTTTGAGATCATCTCATTCCAGCCCCTTTGCCATGGGCAGGGACACCTTCCACTATCAAGGTTGTTCAGTTCTATCCAACCGGGCCTTGAACACTTCCAGGGATGGAGCAGCCACAGCTTCTCTGGGCAACCTGTGCCAGGGCCTCATCACCCTCACAGTAAGTAATTTCTTCCTAGTATCTAATTTAAACCTACTCTCTGTCAGTTTGAAGCCATTCGCCCCTGTCCTGTCACTCCAGGCCCTTGTAAACAGTCTCTCTCCATCTTTCTTGCAGGGTTCCTTCAGGTTCTAGAAAGCCCCAGTTAGGTCACCCCAAAGCCTTCTCTTCTCCAGGCTGAATAATCCAATTTCTCTCAGTCTTTTCTTGTAGGGGAGCTGCTCCATCCCTCTGATCACTTTGCTGTCTCTCCTCTGAACTCTCTCCTACAGCTCCATGTCCTTGCTGTGCTGGGCCCCCAGAGCTGGAGGCAGCACTGCAGGGGGGTCTCCCCAGAGTGGGGCAGAGGGGCAGAATTCCCCCCTGCCCTGCTGTCCACACTGCTTTGGGTGCAGCCCAGGGCACGGGAGGGTTCTGAGTGCCAGAGCACACGGCTGGCTTACACTGTTAAACTCCACTGCAGGAGTGACCGACTTGTGGACGAGACCGTCTTAAAATTTTTTACCTGGCTGTTCTGAATGCTGTATAGAAAGATTTTATGACATCTGTGGCATTAATTTTTCATCAATGGATTATAAACATGCCGAAGAAACATTGGACTGGAAAGTGCTTTTTACATGGGGACAATTCTAGCCTTCAATTCAATGTGCTTGCAGGAACTGACAAAATAATATTTTCTTTTCTGTGATCTGTTCTTCTGAGATATTGTTCTTCTGAGGCTTCAAGAAGGCTCATCTGCTAGCATCATTTAAGTTGTCTTCATTAATTTTTAAGCCTACGTAAAACTGATCCTGCTGCTGAAGTAGGATCATATTTGAACAGTTGAACAGTCACAGGGAAACCACCCGAGTTGTTCTCTCAAGTTTTGTATTTGCTGAGTTGCTCAAGTTTTGTATTTGTATCACCTTTCAGTGATAGGACTTTCTTGTGATAATAATTATTATTTTCCTGTGGTAATATAAATAACAATACTTTTTTGTGATAGATGTGGTATCAGTATTTTATCCCTGTCTTACATGCTGTGTAATTATAACAGTTTTAATGTGCGTCAGAGATTCGCATTTGTTTATATTGCCTGTAATTCCTCTCATTTCAGACTTACAAAACCAGCATTTTTTAGATGCATTCCATTGTCCAGCAAGGATAATACAATGCACAAAGAACGTGTTACTGAATAAAGAGTCAAACTATTCTACTTCTTTTCAGATGACATTTTTAAACAGTTTGACAGTAAACACTAGGAGAAAAGTGAGATGTTTATTAATATACGTATCCTAAAAATATTATTATCAACAAAATGCTACAAATGTATATTTTTTTTTCAGATTTGATAGTCAGTCTGTATGAATAGGTATAGATCACTATCAGATGTCAAATCATTGCCATTCATTGTCTTTCTTCAAGTTAAAATATTTTGTCTTCTCTCAAAAGCTGCACCCCTCTCCATTTAAAAAGAAGCTCATCCTGACTGATCCCTGCTACAGAATACTGTAGGAGGCCCTTAAGCCAAGGGAGAAAGACAACTGAATGAATTTGAAGGGTGTTTCAGTTCTTGTACTACTACCAAATTAGGGCATTGGTTAAGTCTTCACGTCGATTGTGCTGCATAAATTTTCCTGAAGATGACTGGTCATGGTGATGCATGGTCAGTCTCTATTTTTGTGGCTATAATTTTAAAAATTCCGTTACCTAAACATCCCACTCTTTTACTGTGACCATGGATTACATATTTGGAGCATGATTGTGGAGCGCTGGCTCCCAGGAAGTCAGTAGGAATTCTGCTGCTGGTTATTTGCAGTAAATATTTCGTCCTTCCTCGCATTTCTTGCGTTTGGGACCACAATGAATATAATGCACACAATTCTGTCTTTGTATGGCTCTGGAAACATACTGAGAAATTATATCAAAAGCAGATTTCATGATCAGTTCTTTGAAAAAAATGTCAGCACTTGTTCTGTTCCTGGAATAGAGGGGAAGGCAGATGAGCTGTTGTCTGAGACCTTGGTGAGGGAAAATGTGTCTCTCATTATTACTATACTACTGCTAAGAAGAAGGTCTCATCTCAGAAAATAGTATTACATGAGAATCTTTACTTCAAAATTACATCCAAACAGCCAAAATAAAATAAAATAATACAAAATAAAAGTTTAAACTTTGTAAAGCTTGAAAGCATTGCAAGGGTGACATGTTGCAACCCCAAAACATTAGGCTGACAAGTGTCAATAGAGGTTCCTGAGCATCCTGGACAGAATGTTTTGGGAGCTTCTCTGGAGGAATGATGCTCACTGGGGATACTACTGTATCAGGATGATGTACCTAGTCTTGCTTGATTTCTACTCTAATATTAAAAACGAAGCTATATGCACAATGGAGAAGTCTTTACACGTCTGCCAAGTAAAATGGAAAGGGATCCAGATGTTGTGTCCAAAGATAACATTTCATCTAATCATCTTCTTGGGAATACAAAATGTATTTGGGTCTCGAATGAAATAATTTTTCATTTGCAGAGATTGGAATAAAAATTCCTGTAAACTCCATGCAGCAGTGAAGAAGGTCTACAGAAAACTGATGGTCACACAGCTCATGAATTACAAAACTATACTCAGAAGAATGCAAATTATTACAAGGAGGGTGAGCATGAAATTGCACTCAATTTGACTATATCCATATGTAATACATTTTCAAGACTAATTTTCTTCAACAAATTTTTCAAAGAACAGGTGAGTTGAAGGAAGGGATGACATGGTCATTGTTCACCATATCTAAGAAAGATTCAAATGGATGATTGTTTGATTTATCGTATGTTGGGGCCAAATGTTGATATTTATTCCCGTGCATAAGCATCCAGAAGTTCATGCTGGTTTTCACAGAGCAATCATATAGCCCACTCATCTGTAACAATTACATGCTTTGCTCCTATTTTTCCTCTCAGTTAAACTACTAAGTGGATTGAAGTGTTTTATATACCTCGTATACTGTTGGTGTCATGAATAATTTAATTACGTCCATCTCCAGGACAGAGCTCAGAAATGCCAGTTGACAACTTTAAAAAAGTTTTTCTACGTTATAGTGAGAATATAACATTTTCTACATTATATATACACTTTAAAGACTCTCTGTTGTGGAGTTCAATGCAATGAATATGTTTTTTTCTTTCAAGAAGACAAAACTGGGGGGCCAACTGGTTTGGTTTAACTAATCAAGAAACCCTGTTGGTCAGTAATGTTTTTCACAGTGCTCTGAAAAAATATTATACTATTATGAAAGACCCTAGAGTAATCAACCAGAACCCATGTGTTTGCTGACTTGCAAGTCAAAGTTTGCTAGTGGATTTTACTCCTGCTGTTAAACAACAAGACCAGGATTTTTCTCATTGTTTCTAGCCAATGCCCTGCTTTCTTGACAATGGACCTTTGTGGGAAAATCAGCTATACCACCCTCAAAAAGGATTCTGTGACAAGGAAGGAGAGAACCACTGAAAAGTATTCCAGCCTGCAGTACAGCTGGGAACATGGTGCTTCCATCTCCAAAGATGTCATCCTGTCAATTCCTCTGGCCAAATTTATTGTTCTACTCCAAATTTGCAGGGAGAACTCCCCAACTTCCATAGATTATAATGCCTTTTGAATCTTGGAGGGAAATGTTTTAGCACACTTGCACGGTGAGGATACATCTGGTGCTCAGCAGTGGTTCTTCACATACTGTGCTGCTGTATTGGCCTTTTAACATTGAATTTTACATGGCTGCCTCTTGTGCATTGTGTTAAACTCCACTGAAAGGAAACTGAATGTATGGAAAGATCTCGAATTTTGTATTTGATTTCATTAGTGAAAACTGCTGATATGTCTTTCCATAGAGGAAGAGGTTGCCAGTACTGCAAAACTTCCAGCATTCTTCTAATTACAGGTATAGTGTGGATTTAGTGCATGTTTCAAGCACCAGTCCCATGCCCTCAGCGCTTAAAATTGGCTGATGGGACAGAATTCCTCAGAAGACTGGTTTTCATCCTCCTCCTCAATTTAGACATTTGGTGTTTTTTTTGAGAAATGGCATGGCATATCATTCAGCTTTAGGTTCTGCTTTGGTAGAGAGGTGATGTATACAGTTCTTTTGACATGTCTGAGGAGCTGAGTACTTTCTCCCTTTGTGTTTCCCTCTCATTAAATGAACTGTGAACTAGGGCCCCAATGTATATGTGTTTGACAATGCTATAAAACCCTAGTCAAATATTATAATAAAATATTCCAAGATCTTCCTTTATTTTTGAAAGTCATAGAGTGGATTTTTTTTTTGTCGTTTTAATAGTAAATAATCATGCTCTTTTAGTGTGCTTTATGGTTTTGGACTCCTTAACCTCCAGGCTTCACACTGGAAATGCAAGTGCTAGAAAACCTTTTTCCTCCTTTATGAGATTTAAGATTTACAGGGCCCCAGGAGGTAAGGTGTTAAAGAAAACTTCAAATATTGTGATAAAATCCCCAAGGGAGCAACCATGGCTGGAATGGGGTTGCTCCCCTGAAGGAGGGTGTCACACTTCTGCCCTGCTTCTTCTGTCCTGCTGTTAACTTCAGTTTCATGGTCATAACTTCACTCACCCCTCAGGGTGAAGGTTTGGAGCTGGTTCTCAGGTTGGCTTTACACTAATGCCATCTTCATTTGTGATCCTACAGTCTTACTAATGAGAAAACATAAGCATTGTGCCATTCTGTCAAGTTGTCCTACATCATATAACCTCAAAATTCTTGGCAAACAATTTTTATTATACAGAAGGAAAGGAATAACTCTCCTTCCTTGAAAAAAATGGCCTTACTGTAGGATACTCTAGAAAACAGAGGGACTTAGCTTTGTCTAAAACATTGGTTGACTGCTTGTAATGGAGTTACTGGAGCAGTAGCCTCTGTGTTCAGTGTATGGAGTCCTCATTGATTCCTGTTGACAGTCTGCCACAAATGAGAATAAAGTCATGCAGACCCTGAATCAGTAATTCCCACATTATTTGGCTTATTACATACCAAACTAACAGGTTGCTAGGCAGCCTGGACACAGATTAGGCAAAAATGTGGAAACCACCATGTGCTCCATGTGTCACATCTCTGTGGATGATCCTGTTTACAGGAAAGTTTCTTCACGTTAGAAAGTCCAGGTCTTACCTCATTCCCATACACAGTAAAACTTGATAAAATGTGAAGAACTGATATGGTCAAAACATATATTTGCAGGACTTGAATCTCAGCAATTGTATTTTAAATATGATTGCCAATGAATAGAAGGAGAGCTTGGTACTGCTTAGGAAGTAATTTTTTTCTTATTGGTTACCCTGTGGATGTATCTAAACTAAGGTTAAAAATAAAGAACATAAAAGTGGCTAATCACAGGTTCTCAGCAGAGATAGAAGTTTTTAAAGCTTATTGTATCCTCATAGAAGTTCATTAAAGCAAATACAATGCATGGACTTTGACCCATCAGAGCACAGAGTATCCTTCCCTCAATTACCTGGAAAACTAGTAGAAAATGGCTGGTTCTCATTGTACAAATCAAGACCAAAAGGCAGCTTGTGTCTGTGAATGGAAAAAAGGGGAAATCTGTGGAAGAATAATGATCCATCTGCATTGTAAGAAGTTTTTATTTAGTACTGTAAATAAATAATGATTTCATACTGGGCTAAGACCAAGTTAATAATGTGAAATATGAATATTCTTTTTTCCAACGCCATAATATTTGGCATGTAAGATAATGTATGACATGGAGAGTCATTTTTATTGTCCTTTCTAGGTCTGCTGCTACACATTTCCTAAGGAGAGCAGCACTGCAGAGGGCAGGAGGAAGGTGAAACAAATGGCTTACCATCAATAGCTTAGAGGAACATTAAAAACAACTAGGCAAACTTGCTCAGAATGATCAGACTTTCAGTGTTTCATGGGAAAAGCCTGTCTTCTCCACTTCCAGATCAGACAATGGACTGCTGTGATAATTCTGAGCCATGTGGATTTTACTCATGTAAGAGTCTGCTCATTTCAAAGTGAATTCAGTGCCTGAGAGTTACCTGGTAAGTGAGGCAAAAAAGCAATGATTGCAAAGAGTGGTCTTGAGTTATCAACATCCAGGGTGCACTTTCTGGACTAGTGAATGCTGTGTGTATATCCCACAAGAAAGTAGTATCAAATACTAAAGAAAAATGAAAAGCATCCAAGAAAAAAATCTGTGTAGACATAAAGACAATCCAAGGCCAAAAAAATGGTATAGGCCAAAGCTGCGATAAGTGTGATATAAAAATAGCAAGGCTAGGCAATTGTAACCAAGATAACAAACATGCTGGTAGACTTCAAAAAGAAACAAGTGTAAAAGTCCCTATTAATTTGCAATTCTGCAAATTCTCCGCAATTTTTTTTTTAAAGATCCAGTGAATCCACCTGCACAAGATATAACTGGTGATTCAGAAAAAAAAAGTGAACTTCCAGACGCTGGAACTTTGAATTTTATAATAATAGAACAATAGTAAATCCATACTGTATTGGGTGTTGGTGGCAAGGTTTTGGTGAAGGGGAGCTGCAGGGGCTGCCTCATGCCAGACAGTGTGTCCCCACAGGGGAAGCTGAGCCTGGGGAAAAATCACATGGACATGAGGAGAAATTGTTTTAATTTTTGCCTTTCTTTCTCACCATCCAACTCAATTTTAATTGGCATTAAATTAAATTTAATTTCCCAAAGTCGAGTCTGTTTTGCCTGTTGACAGTGAGATCTCCCTGTATTTACCTCAACCCATGAGCTTTTCATCTTATTTTTCTCCCTGTGTTCTGTTGAGGAAGGACAGTGAACCAGCAGCTGGGTGGGCATCCAACAGCTGGCCAAGGTGAAGCCGCCAGACATGCACTGACACTGAGGTCTCAGTGACAACTTGTTTAAGTGGGTACCTGCTCCAGTCATGTCAACAGGGCTGGAAAACCAGTGCGAGTATCCCATAGGTCTTTCCTCATCTCACACCTTGTTATCAAAAACTGGAAGCATAGGAATGGAAAGGGAGGGAGAAAGAGCACAGTCTACAGGAAGAGGTTGTCGTGCAGTGCCAGTGCCAGAGGAGGGACTGCTCTCAGGACAGCAAGTTCTTCCTTCCTAAGCACCCGTTTCCTGATGAAAGTCCTGGCAGTGCGAGAGAATGGCAAACAGAGAGTTGGGTGAACTCCACCAACGTTGAGATATTCCATCCCGAAGGTTAGGAGGCTGAATGAGAGAAGACAAAATAAGGAAACAGCAAAGCTGTTGATAAGAAAGGAACGAGTAGCACTGGGAGCTGGCACGAGAGAAGTCAGCAAAGCAGGGAGTGGACTAAACACAGGAGTGCAAGGGTGTGATAATGGAGGTCACAGAAATAGTGGAGTGAGCAATACTGAAAAGAATGAAAATGGTGGTTTAGTGAGGGAAAGTCTTGACGAGACTAATCAGAAAGAAAAAACAAACAGTGACCACTGAGATGCAGAGCTAAGGGTTGGGGTGGGGACAAGGAGGCAGGGGACCAGGGAGGGGAGGATGAACTTCTGTGTAATATTTGCTTCCACACATGCACTGTTAAAGCTGGAGAGTGGTGCTGAAAGAGATTTAAATAGATTTGATTTCCTGAGCTTGTAATGAGTCCATGCACTTTGGGTTTGGCTGAATTTTTTTCCATTTTTATTCCTTTTTTTTTTTTCCACAGGAAGAAGTAATAATATTTTCAAACCAACTGGTTCTGGTCCAAATCAGTTTTAGGATTCTAGTTTGGGAATGATAGGATCAAATTCTCACAAGCCTTCTCAGGAGATTATGGCCCAGCAAAGATTAAGATATTTCTGCTGTCTTGATCTGGATCCAGAAATTCTTTCCACTTCTGAGCCTGCTTTCCAATGAGTGCTGCTAAGGTGTATTGAATCAGAAGAGTAGATTCCAAGCAGTTGTTTTTCTCTCTCCTTTGTCCTCTTTTCTCCTCCCCTGTCCGAACCCCCACCACTCACTAAAGTTTCACTCCCTCCTGTCTCTACGTTGCTGCCAAAAAAAAAGGAAAACAAAAACGTCACAGCTCTTCTGTTTTTTTAACAGGATCAGATTTTGAGGCTTTGGTTTTGTCTCATGTCTATACGAGGTAAAAAACACTGAGTTTGTTTTTTTTCCCCAGCCTTAAAACCTGATGTTGCTTTGGGTTTGTGGTATAAAGAAGATTAATGTCCTCGTATACTCCCAACAGCAAACATTCTCTTTTCTTTTGCGTTCAGTTTTTTGCACTGATTCTGCAGAATCACACAACGTACTGGGTTGGATTGATAGCCAGTCTTATGCCAGTATGATTTTTCCCTATTCTCTTAAGTGTTCCTGCTGACTTCTGTTTTCTGATGTGTTTTTAGATTGCCATGGTGTCAAGCAGAAATATAATTGTTGGTTTGTTTTTTTTTTAATCTTCTGTCAAAATATTTCACAAGGTACCCCTCAGTTTTCAAGGCAGGAAGCACCAATATCTACACACACATATGGAGATCCACACTCATCCATCACAAATGTCACATCCAGCTAATCATGCAGTCTGTTTAGGAAGCTGTAGTTGAAGGCAGAGGAGGAGTTTTGAAAATCAAACCTTGCCTGCAGAGTTGCTTGAGCAGTGTGACTCACTGGGTAACCACTGTAAATAAATTAATTTGTGCCTCAGTTTACTGCACTGTAAAAATAAAGTGCAGTTAAAGCGTTTAGAAGATGAAATACTGTTCTGAGGACATACTGGAGTGCTTTATAATTCAGGTGACCATTGATAAGTGTTGTCTTGACTGTATCTCCCTCAAGAAATAAACAAATTGGTGTTTGGAAGGCTGCCATTCCTAGTAGCCACACACTCAGAACATTCCTCCTTCTCACTTTGTTTGAAAGGGACTTTTCAGCTGTTTTCTTTACACTGGAAAATGTGAAACACAAAATAAGCATGAAGCAAAAAAAAATTGCAAATGAGTGCTAAGAAAGGTAAAACTGTTGGGATTTTTTTTTAGGAAACATTTCCTCCATCAAAAAATCTGTGCCTTCTTTTTATGGGAGGAGGTAAAAAGCAAGGAGTTGGGAGTGGGGGGAAGGTTGCATGTAGCTGTAATGATTAAATGTTAGCTTTGTGTCTTTTTTTTTTTTCAGCCTGCTAGGAGCTATGTACCATGGTGATACATAAACAAGAAGTGACCAATTATTCATGTGAAAAGAGGCTTCATGAATCACAGGAAAACAGTAAATTATGTGGAAAAGCACATTTCACACTCTTTTCAGGATCTAATTATGAAAACATGGAATGAGTATAATAACTATGCACATTCCTTTTAATAAGAGTTGGGGGTGGGTGGGAATGATTTAGTACTGCAATGATTTGCAACAAACTCTTTCTTCTCTTTTTGAGGAGCAAAAAAGCCTGTTTTAGCTGCCTGCTCTGGTGTGGCTCCTTGAAGTATGTGCCAGGTGCATAAATGAAACTCTGGTAGAACCGACCAGCCTGGAGAAGGTCAAGCCCTGAGATGTGTGTTGTTTGTTAGCAGAAGCTCCAGCAGAACACCAAGGGAATGGTGGGTGCAGTGCCACCCGTTAGCTGGAGATGAAATAACTATTTAAGCAATGCAGCATCTCTGTCCACCAAAGTGCATTTTTGCTTCTTTGGTGGTACATTGTAGGGGAGGAGTTTTTCCAAGTACAGAGGAGGAATCCACTCCAGTTGACAGCTTGCATTGCAAGGGTTATTCCTTGCTTGAGGGACTGACATTCCAAACTGCTACACAGAATGTCCACTGGCATGAACACTCTCCCTCACTTTCAGCCTGATCTCGCACTTGGTTCTACCTGAGGGTAGAATGGGGCAGAAGTAGAGTCCCTTTGACTTCATTCAGTCTCTCTGGAATGGCAGATATATCCACTAGCCGCAGAGAAGGCTGTGTGGCAGGAGAGGTAATGCAGGCAAATAGCTTTTAAGTAGCAAATAGCTGTTTGCCCTTCTGCTTTTAATGATAAAAAATCCATCTTTGCCTTCACTGCCCAAGGCTGCTTGGCTTCATGACCTGCTACAGAAATCTATCACCTGTTTCATTCCATGTATACATTAAGCTAGTAATAACAGGTAGCCTCACCAAACTGTGCAGCATCTCCAGCAGTGTTGGAGCTGTTTGGTTCTCGGGTGTTTTGCTGATGTTGTGTTAGAGATTGCTGTGCCCACACAAAACATTTTTTACAGAATGCAAAGTGTCTGAGGAGAATCTGCTGCTTGGAAAGCCAGGCAGCAAATCTGACATGACAGAGTTCATGATTCTGAAAGGGTCAGGTCACTCCACTGACTTGATGAGAAAAACCAGACAGCCCTTAGCAAGGGATTTAAGAATACCTTTTAATTAGCACCTAGAATCCATAAGAATGAGGTCAGAGTGGACATGGAATACATAGGACTTGAACCCCATCACTTGACATAAAGTGATAAAAAGAAATTATTCTAGTCTTAAGTCAGAATGCCAGCAGTTAGTAACACACAGTTTCTGGATGTTGGAGCCCATCAGAGTGAAAAATTCCTGTGCAGAGATGAAGGCATATTGAACTACATGTAGACAGGATAATCAGAAAGTGGTCAAACTATTCAAGTCCTGCTTTCATCTTGTCTTCAGAGTCTGCACTTCTCACTCATTCTCTGTGCCCTGGATGGCCAGCCACGGTTTGAAGAGCAGGGGTAAAGTTCCTTCTATCAAAGGAAATTTATTGAGAGTTCACATTGATTTTGTTTTTTATTGGCTTTGTCCAGGATGAAATAATAGTACAGGATGCCAGTGACTAGAGGATCAGTCCGATGACATGACCTCCTCTGAGCTTAGAGTGGATGATGAGAAAAAGTGAGAGGAGGTGTTGGTTTATGCTGGAGGGAAGGAGTCCTGCTGCTGAAAACACTCCCCACATCAGTGGTGCTGGCCATTATGTTGGGCCACAAATAGGGTAGAAAAGAGCCAAGGTGCCCATGGTACCTACTTGACTTTTTGTTCTTTATCACCATTCATCAGGTGCGACGTCACATTTAATATTTTCCATTTGCTTTTGGTCAGTATGGTCTGGTACTGCTCAATAGCAGAAACCTGTTGATTCTGGACTGCTAACTACTACTGGCTGGCACACCAAACTGTAGGGTGACTGAACTGTGGTGGAAGACGGACAGAATTGTTTCCAATGTACACCTAAGGAGGCCCTCAGTAAAGCAAACATTGATTTTGGAGAAGGGTTTTTTTTATTTTTTTTTTTACCTATCTACTGCCAGCAGGCTGTAAATAGGATCCCTATATTTTTCTCTGTTGATACTAACCCACATTGGAGCTCATCAGCAGCCTTCAAGCCAGTAGAAGTTGCTGAGCACTGCTAGAAGCCACACACACCTCGGAGCAGATGAGGTCCTTCCCAGTTGTCACGGACTGGCTACAAGGAGCAAAGGCGCTGCGGGCAGCCCTGCAGCCCATGGGTGGCCTGTGACTGCTGGTTCACTGGGTTCATCTTGCCTTCATGCCCTAACTCCTGCTATTATAAATCATATAGGTATGAGTTTGTTCCTGGAGCAACTTGTTTGCCTTATTTATTTGGAAAATTTCAGTAACTGCACTCACCACAGCCTCTTTTTCTGCTGCTGAATTTGCCATAACGGGCTCGCTCAAGAACGCTTCGTCTTAACAGTGTGTGATTTCCCCTTCTGATTTCTGAACCACATACTGAATAGATGTGCTGGTAAACTGTGGTAAATACATTTCCAGATAAACTAATGGTATCTCAGAAATGACCCACTTCTCTAGAGACAGAAGCCACAGATTTGAGGCACCCTTAGACTGAAAAAGAGTTGGACGTCCTGTCCCATTCCCCTCCTCCCCAATTTTAAGATCAGTGAAACATTTAGAACAGAAAACAATCTATTTTTAGTACAATCACACAGGCACTCCTGGTTTTATTTATATTTAAATTAAAACCAGCTTTTAGCCCTTCAGCTAACCCAGAATGCTAATGTTATTTAAGAAAAAGGAAAAAGAAAAAAAAGTTTTAAAATAGTTAAATAATTAGTTTGAACCTGGCATCCCACACAGCACCCTGTCATGGCTACTGGGTTTAGAAAGTTGGTGGAAAAACTAGTCAGATGTGCTATAAATCTAGAGAACAGTGGCTAGCAGGGTATGGGTTACAGGAGGCATGTGTACACTTTGTGGCAAAGAAATAGTTAAAATTTTGCTTGGGCTGAGTCAAATGCCCAGTGGTGCCTGTTTGGAACATTTTCCTTTGAGTCATTTTGTTTGAAATGTAATAGATGGCTGGTCAATCTGTTGTTAGAGTCTCTGTAGTTGTTGCCTGGAATATTATTCCAAAATGTTTACTCCACAGAGGTGTCTCATGAGCGGTACCTCTTACTCACATCTGTCACTTTTTTTAGGAGGGGTAATTTGAACTTGCTCTGTTTTTTTGCTCACATCTCACAGATGTTCAGACCAGCACGGATGTTTCCTTCAGCCACCCTGTCACTGCATATGCATCCAAGGTGAATTCAGGGAGAGATTTAAAAGTGACTGAAGCGAACAGAGAGACAACTGTAAGACAAGTATATTTACAATAAAAAAGTATTTCCAGTACAACCAAAGGACCTGTGGAAAAGTGAAAGGATCAATGTTTCTGCTGTAAGGAGCTTTCAGTGAGAGATCCTGATCTACTGCAGGAGATGTTGTGGAAGTCAGTGAATGAAGAGCCTTAACAAAACAATCCCCGATATTCCCAAAATCCCAGGTTTGGAATGTGTGAATATGTTTTAGTGGATTTTTGGAAAAGCCTGATGTGTATGTGAGACAAAGGAGGCCCTGTGTGATTTATCTTTACACAGCCATCCACTGTGGTCCTTAAACAACTGATGTACTCCTGCCATAAACTACACACAATCTGAAACCAAAGGGTAGCCAAAAGGAACATGGGATTGGCATATTTGACCTAAAATTTCAGTGTGAGTTCTACCAAATTCTTTTGGTATGTGATGGAGAACTGGGGATTGTGCTGGTGCACAGTGCTGGTTTGAACAGAGAAGAACCATTGCAGCATGGGAGGCATCAGGACCTGGGTTGTTCTTTGAAATACACAGAGGTAGGTATTACAGTGAGTTCACAGAATCACTGAATTTTAGAATAGCCTGGTTTGCAAGGGACCCACAAGGATTATTGAGTCCAACTCCTGGCCCTGCACAAGACCATCCCCAAGACTCCCACCATGTCCCTGAGAGCGTTGTCCAAACACTTGTTGAGCTCTGTCAGGCTTGGTGCTGTGACTACTGCCCTGGGGAGCCTGTTCAGTGCCCGGCTACCTCTGATGGAAGAACCTTTCCCCAATATCCAACCTAAACCTCTCCTGACACAACTCTGGTGGTTCCTTTGGATCCATCACTGGTCACCACAGAGATTAGAAATCAGAGCCCGCCCCTCCACTCATGAGAAAGCTGCAGATCACAATGAGGTCTGACCCCAGTCTTCTCCAGCTGAACAAGCCAAGTGACCTCATATGGCTTCCCCCGCAGACCCTTCAGCATCTTTGTGGCCTTCTTCGGATGCTGGAATTAGCTGGCAGCTTCTGAGACTCAGATTCCACCTGTAAGGATTAACACACTCCTCACTGCCTGCTGGACAGGCTTTAGGACTGAAGAGTCGGCTGCTGTAGTCCCTCCAGATCTCCCTCATTTCTGCCTTCAGAGTGAGGTTGGATTGTGATCTCCTCTTCAATGTACGGATTTGGGTCTGATAGCTGTTTTGGGGACAAGATTAATTATGTGCAAAGGTGTGCAGGGGACTGAGGGAAAGTAGTGTCTTGCTATCCCTCATGGCATAAATAACACTTTATTCTTCTGATTTCTTAGAAAGCTCCTCAGCTTCATTTTTGAAAACACCACTGTTATGGAAGGAGTGAAGAACAATGTGGTCTAAGCTGTTCTGCCCAAAGGCAAATGCTGAGCAATGATACTGCAAAGGTTTTTTTCAAGATTACATACTATACCTCCAAAACACCAAATAGAAAACCTTCTGTCTCCACAATAGCATCCCACAAAATCTCAGCTGGTTGGGTTGATTGGGATCAGATGATCACCAAACTAGTTTGTCCTATTTCCATTCACTTACTGGCTTAAGCCGTTCTCATTGAGAGGTTATTTTGTGTACAGAATAAATTTGGTAACTGTTGCTTTCAGAGAAACTTTGATTTGTGCTTTATACCGGGCACTGAGTTTGATTAACTCAATTTCAGATGGTAAAGCACTGAGGGTGGGGAAATGTTCCCTTTCCCAGAGAAAATGATGTAAATTGCTCTGAGGGTTTAATTTTTCTTGTGTTTTTTAAAAACGCTATTTCTTTATGCTGTTGACAAGGATCTCATCTTGATGTCTCAGATAATTTCAAGCCCTTTGTCAACCTTCGCAGCTTTAGTGAATACCAATATCACACTTAACCTGGTCTGTCAGAGTTATAGTGTGGGTTTGATTTGGGATATCAGCTGGTTCAGCTGGCAAATGCTCCCATACCCTTTGCTTCAATGTCTGTGAGAGTTATGAGCTGCCTGTATTACAGAGGATCATGGGCTGGTGTTAGTTTACACAGGGACTCTGGCGAATAAACAGAAGGTCCTCACGTGAAAATACCATGGGAAGTATCAGTGGGAAAATGCTGGGATATCTCCTGCCCACCTTGAGAGTGATGGGGTGCTGCCAGGGCTGAGAGATACAAGTTCCCTGAAGTATCCCAGGGTCACATCATGAGGCTGTACTTGCAGCACAAGACTACAGCCCTTCTGTGGTGCTGTCCTGTGGGCAAAAGTTGGGATTTATAGAGGAGTCTGATACTGGGCAAAAAACTTGCATGAAGGCTGTGCTGTGGCAAGGGTTGTCATGGGTGATAAAGGACACTGACATCCTGAAAAATCCACACTTGAAATGAAATAGTTGTCTGCTTGGAGGATGGAGTGGCTGAAATTGCCTTGTGCTGGAAGGACTGCTTAGAGGATGAACACTTCCCAATCTGTTGATCAATGTCCCCACGGCTTTCCTTCTCTCCAAACACTTCCTTGTTTTTTTGTAAAACAATCAAGCAAACAACAGAAAACACTTCTGCTGTCAATTCTGAGTTTTAGCAAAATGTCTAGCCATTGACAGGAAGCAGTTGTGACCTCATCTGGCAACATATAAAAGCCATTCTAAAAATGGTGTTTAAAACAGTGACATTTAATTTGTATCTGCCAGAGAAGGACACACACAAACTTTGTTTAAGTATAACCTGATTTTCAGCGTGATGGAATCTGGAGATGTTTTGACATATTTACGTTATGTAATGGAAGTGTTGAATAGGAAGTGAGAAGACAATTTTTTTCTGAAAAAAACCCCTATTTTTGCTTACATACCCAGATAAAATTTAAAACTACGGTAATGCTCTTACTCCTCTTTTCCTTTCCATAGTTTTGTCCTATGTCTCTGTTGTTTACATTCCAGTTAATTTGAGCGAGCTGATGGTTGAAGTAATTTGCCTTGTTGTCCTTTTTTGTGCAAAAAGGAGCAGTATAATTTTCAATTACGGATTTATTAACAAAACATCTGAAGCTTCCAAGAGTCATTAGCAGGCAGAATGGAAAGATGTATCCTACGCATGCCACAGGATTACTTACCATCTCATGTATACCTAGGGAAAAACATCCAAAAACATGGACAACATCATTTAAAGCATAAATGTGACATTTTGGAAGAATATGCAAAGGACATAACAGCTCAAAGCTGAGCTTGGGTTGTTAGAGTGGGAAGAAGATGGTTCTCCTTCATCGTTACTTCCCCTGAGCTTTAACTGGTGCTGACTTGGAGGTAGAGATGAGTTTGGGTGACATTTACAGCAGCTTAAGTCAACGCTTGAATAAAATTATTCTGGCCCAAATTCTCTTTTGAACTGTAGCGTTCACTGAGGATAGTGAGAGGGCAAAGCGTGTTTCTAGTCTCATCCACATCCATCCTCATCCATCCATAGCGCTGTCTACACATGACTCCAGATAGGTGGCAGGTCCTACAGGGTATGCTGAGCTTGAAGGGTAAAGAGCAACAGTAAAAACTTACTTAATTTTCTTATTCAGCTGTATCTCACAATATCTCCGTAACTCATTTATGACATTTGTGTTGTTATCACTGGATTTTAAGATAGGAATCTAACCAACGATTTCACATCTTCTCTGTGCTGGTCAAACCCAGCTCTCTCAGCCTCTCCTTGTATACCATGTGCTCCAGACCTTTTTCCAGCTTTGTGGACCCCCCTCTAAACTCTAGGTCACATATCAATATCCTTCTTACTGGGGCTACCAAAACTAGACACAATAGTTCAGATACAGTCCTACAACAGTCAAATAGAGGGAAAGGATTTCTCTGGACCCTCCAGCTACATTCCTCCTAATAAAGCCCAGGATGTTTCTGGCTTTCTTTGCCTCAAGGGCACAAAGGACCTTCATGTTCAACCTTCTGCCTGCAACAACCCTCAGATGCTTTTCTGCAGAACTGTTTCATACCTGTCAGTCATCCCCCTGCATCACTGAATAAGGCTATTCTATTCAAGATGCAAGACCTTGTGCTTTTTCTTGCTGAACCTCATCAGTTTCTTTCTTCAGCCTGCTCCTGCTATTCCAGTATTTTGCATAGCAGTCCTACCCTCCAGGACAAAGACTCTTCCTCCCAATTTGGTGTCATCTGCAAGCTTGCTGAGGGTACACTCCATTCCATCATCCAGGTCATTAATGAAGACACTAAACAGTATGGTCGCAGTATTGATCCCTGACAGATTGTCCTATTTACTGGCCACAAGCTGGACCACTGATCACAACTCTTTGAGCCCGACAATCCAATTTTTCACCCCACTTATCCAGCCTGTCTGGATTTCTCACCAGTGGTGATGACTGGGAGACTACAAGAGGCTGTTTCAAGGCCCTGGTAAAAATCAAGGCATTCAGCATCCCTCTTCCTCCCCTTGTCCACATGTCAGGCACCCCATCATAGAAAGCCATGAAGGTGGGCAGGCGTCACCTTCTCTTGGTAAATCCATGCTAGTTCCCTTTTCATCCTTCTTGTGTTTAGAAGTGGCTTCTAGGAACATTTGCTCCACAGTCTGCCCATGGACTGAAGTTATGGTGGCCAGCTACAAGTTCCCTGGATCCTTCTTACCCTTTTTGGGGCTGATGCACCATCTGCCTTCTTCCAAGCACTTGGAGTTTTCCCTAACTGCCATAACCTTTCAAAGGTGATAGAAATTAGCCCCCTCGTGACATCTTTTAGCCAACATCCTGTGCCGGATCCTTTAGCACCCTCAGATGCCCCTTATGTGATCTGGTAGGCCTGTGCACATCCAATTGGTGAAGGCATCCCCAACTCTTTTTTCTGTGGGTACTGACAGATTGTATCAGTAGGCTCAGAAACTTGGGAGGCCTAAGCACAAGTCTTACATGTGAAATATGAGCTGCAAATACATCTTTTTCATTATAGCTTGTCACTAGGTCCCTAAAGCCACTGAGCAGTGGATCCACACTGTCTTTACCCTTTTTTCCACTAATGTAAATACAAAACCTGCTGATTCTTACCTTCCTTGACAGTTCCAACTCCAGCTGAGCTTTGGCTTTGTCCTGACTGCATTCCTGCCCATGCAGCTCATGCAGACCTGGCATGTATAATCTCAACATTTTGCTCTTTGCTAGTGCTATCAGGTGGCAACAAGTTTCCAGAAACAGAAAATCCTGTTGTGACTCAGTTAATTCAGGGATGAATAAATGGTAGTCCATTTAAAACTGTAAATTAGTTTTATTTGTTTTGGTCTTGTATCTTCCACCTCCAAGGATTGAATCTGTTCCTCAGTTCAAGCCACACAGAGGGATTTTCTATGTATGACTCATGACAAGGAGTAACATACAGACCACAGCTAGTGCTGTAGGAGTGCTTTAATTTACTTGAGATGCTGTGAAATGTCACTCCTATGGCTCTATTGTTTTGGCCTCTGAGCCATTCAGGTGAAGTCTAAAGTGGGCTTGAGCATGCAGAACATGATCACCTTGAACAAAATTCATCTTGTGACCTGCAGTCCATAATCCGGTGTCCTTTGCAGTCTGGTTTGAGTTCGTCAAGCAAAGAGGTTTTCTCTGTTGTGGTGGAAGTCCTGCTTTGAAACAGCTCAGGAAGGTCTTAGAAAGGGAGCGGGATTGACGTGGACTTTCTCAGAGGGAGTGAGCTGCTTGACAGAACTAGGAACTGGTTTGGAATAGCAGATGAAAGGATATTATGATGTGTCAGTAAGGCAAAGGAGACCCCAGGCAGCTGATTTATATTCAGCTGTTAATCAAAAGTTCTGGGGAAAATCCAAGCCTCCAGAGCTTGAACAGAAATAGAAAAGGCTGTTTCCTATTATACAAGCACAAAAAGCTGTGCTAAAGGGGAAATCCAACCGGAAAAGGGCTTTTCTCCCTATCCAGCTTGTAGCTTGTGCTGGAGCAGTAAGAGGCACAGAGTGCTGGGCACTTTTCTGGAGTATTAACACATGACATGAGTATAGACAGAAATACTTCTTGGATATTCCACTTGGAAATCCCTTTCCACAATTGTCACTAACAACTTTCTATCGGTCCTGCTCAGGCCAGCTGTCACTTAAGACCCTCCATAAAGAGGATAAGGATCCTCTTTGACTTTAATGGTCATTGAATCAAGCCTATAAAACAATTTGACATCTGCAGTATATACTCAGGCCTTAATGACCCTTTTTCCCTAGGGCTACGGAACACCATTCTAACATCTGGGAACCTTGCCTTTACTGGTGTTTCCCATTTGATAGATGTTTTTTTAACAGATTAAAAAGCATAAGCTGCAGACCAGTTGGATCCTCACTTTCTGGGTTAGTTCAGGTTCTGATGCAAATCAGAACATCAAATAATCCTTTCCAGATCTTGTTCTTGTGCTGAGAACCTGGGACAGAGTGTGTAGCAAGGCATGGGTCCTTTATGGTCTATGGGAGCAGTATTAGATATTCCAGAAAATACAGAAAGGAAGGGAGATAACACTGTTACCTCTTAAATGGTAATTGCAGTTTATCTCTTTAAGCAGGTAAGAAGAAATGGTCTGTGGCTGAGTCAACATACCTGAAACCAAAAAAAGTTCATTGAGGTGGTTTGGATGGCATAACCACTGCATGTCCTTTTTGGCTTTCATCCTTTTAATTCTAGACTCCAGCAACTCTGAGAATAGTAAACCACTGCTTTCATCCACAAAAGCCTGACCATACATGTTCACAGCAGGAATTTTACCAGGTTTGTCATTCACTGCCTCTTTACATAACATCAGTGGTGAAAGGGAAGAGGAAGTAGCCTAAACCACTTGGACAAGCCTGGATGGAACCTCGCAGACTGAAACATAAAATGTCCACTTGGAGAAGAAGATGGGAGGCTGAGTGCATTATCAGTAGCAGCAGGGAGGGAAATACAAAGAGAAAGAAAGCTTCCCCAGCTCAAAACCTGGAGTAGTTAAGGCAGAGGAGAACTGAAAGATGATTACAAGAAAAGTTTAAAGCTTGGAGAGAGAAGAATACCTGATAGCTCTTTCCTTTGCTAATACCTTGGTCTGCATGCTACGAGTCAGTGAGACTGACTTGGGTTTTTTTTGATCCAATGATGCTCACAAGATTTAAGAGGGAAATGGCTTACAAGTTGGAAAATGGGATCACTATCATGAAATCATGACCAGGCCCAAAATATTTGGTCCTTAAGTTTCCATTCATGGTCTCTAAGACAGCACTCAAGCCACAGCAAGAAAAGATCTAAAGTGTGGTTTACCACAAACACTCCTTGAAATCCCAGCTAGCTGTCTGGCACTTTATGTAGCTCCCTTCTCACGTCTCCAAGCCACTCATCTATCTGCTCATCATGTTAGGAATGAGCAGCAGCCAGAACTCTCTCCATCTGGATTCTCGCATATGATTTTTAGAAAGGCTCCAATACAGACTCTATTTCTTTTCTTTGTTTTTGTTTCTGCTTTGTTATTTTTCCCATGTCCACATTCAGAGCTTGGGTGTTATTGTGGTTGCCTTTCTCACAATGACACTCTCCTAATTAATCCCTACACTTTACAAGCATCAGTGCCTGGTTTAGGGAACATGAAGATCTGGGATTTAGAGCATGTATATGCAAAACTGTGTCTGCAGTTAAGGAGGCAGCACAGAAATCCCTGGCCTAAACTTCTCTTTATGCAGGGATTTGCACCGAGTGCCAAACCAGAATCAAATTAGTTTCTTTAAGACTTAGATTTTCCCATGTTTTCTGTTACTGAAAGGTCATGATGTTTTTTAAATGTCTCTGCTGTTCCCGGGTTAGTTTCCTCTTTTGCAGCAACCTGTAGGGAAGTCATAATACAGTGTTTATGATGACATCCCTTTCGTGCTGTGGAAAGAATTTTAATGTCATGAATTCCACCTTATGACTGGAGAGATGGGCTTGAACTGGAATCTCACAATCACACAATCCCAAACTCAGTGGAATTTGAATCCCCAGCTGACCTTACATTTTGGGAGCCAAAACTCTGTTTTCATCCCTCATCTTCCAGTCTTTGAAGCAGTTCAGATTTGGGATTCTCTGGCTCAAATGCCTGTCTAATGGCGACTTCAGTGCCAGAACAAATGGGAAAGAGAAGACAGGAAACACAGAGAAAAACAGAACTCCTGAGTGAACAAAAACTAATCCGAAACTTGATAAAATAATAATCAACAATGAAGAACTTAGTTTTCTCTCTGTCCAACTTGCCCAAACACCTCCCTCTAATAAGTTCACTAGTGAAGAATTTGCTTTCTCTGTAGACTGGCCTTTCACCTACCCACTTGTGTCATTCACAGTGGCACAGCTTTTAGCACTTTGCCATACAGTCTTTTAGGCTCTAAAAAATTCCTGAGAGTATTTACAAATGGGAAAACCACGGTGTGGAGAAATTAAACAGCAGACCTAAGGTCATGCTAGAAGACTGTGGCAGGGAAGGGACTCCTTCTACCAGTCTCTTCATACAAAGGTCTGAATCATGACACCAACATTTGTTGCTGAATGTTTCTCGCATGACGGGCTCAGTGGTCCAGAATCTGGTTGTTTGGGGTTTTTTTTTAGAAAAATGTACTTAACTGGACCCATCAGATCACTGAATAATGTACCTACAGTCACATTCACTCTTCTGGGGTGACATGGTTTGAAGCTGGCTCCGTGCCAAGTCTCCAAACCTTAGCACAAGAAGTCGTCCCCCCCTCCAAAACATCGGGGAGAAGAGGAAAAAAAACAACCAAGAAAAACCGAAACAAGAGAGAGACAGCTAAAGCAACATATATAAATATATTCACACTTATATTACAGTTATATACAATTGAAATATATATACGATTTCACAAGGAAAAGGGAAAGGGAAGGGGGAAGGGAAAAAAAGGAACAAAACCAAAATAAAATATATATATCCTGATCAATAGCCCAAGATCTAGCAACTAAAAGAATTAGCAAAGAATATCTTACTACTCTCCTTGGGACAACGGAGAGTCACGCTGAGCGACCGCCGGCAACCTCCGCCTCCCAAGGTTGGCAAGGCCTGACCAGGCCTCACTCCCCAACCCGACTGACTCAACAGCAGGGAACCTGCACCTCCAAAGCTGCCAGAAGGAAAGAGGGCAAAGGCCTCTCCTCCTTTCTTCCTATGCCCCGGCTTACGTAAAAATCGTAGGGAATACTGGGTAAGTCTGGGCACTTCCTTGGTTACAAACTGGTCACCAAGGAAGGCTTAGACTAAACTGCCACAGGGTACTTCTCCATATCTTGTCAATTAAAGCCCATGGTCAAGTTCTTTACTCAAATATTACTCAAGAAAATTAGGTTCTTCAATTATTTAGATTAGATTTTAACACTGTTAAAGAAAAGATAACCTGTTCCTCATGGGAAAAGTTGATCTTGCTTCTCATCATAAGAAGTACCAAGCAGTCCCTCTGACATGGACCCATGATATCCTCTCAGTGGTTGCCCCTGGGATCTCTGTACGCCCACATGCCCACAGAAGCAGTGTGAATTGGGAAGGCATGACAGACTGGGTTGGCCAGGCAGAGTGCACAGACAACTGTATTGACTAGGAAGAGCTTACACTTCTTCAGCCTGTTTTGTCCCCCTTTTCCCCTAGTTTCCACACCTCCTCCTTCCCAAACCGCCTTGATCTCTCCCTTTCCCAGTTTTTGTTTCCTCCACTAAACAGCCCGTAGTAAATTTTGTACAAACACGAGATGCACTTCCCCTGCATCCTGTAAAGCGCCCCATAGCCCCAGGCTGTGACTCCCTCAGTCTGTGAGGAAGCCCAGAGAGATGCTCTGGGTGATTCATCTTGCTGGGTGTCACTGGTGGATGATAGGGCTGATAATCCCCTATGGCAGCCCTTGAAGGGACCAGGGTGAGGGTTCACTTCTCTGACTAGATTTTTGGGGTGCATCCACCTGCTGTTGTGCCTCTCTGCTCCTTCATGTGTGTGGGGATGAGCCACTGATGTCTCCTGGGATAGTAGCCATGCCAGAGTATTAGCTGGGTTCCTCTGCCTGCCTTTGCCTCTTTGTGCCTCTGTGTGTGTGGAGATGAGCTTTAATCACATAAGCCAGCAACAGGAATACACTATTAGTGTTATCACTCACTTTAAATACCTCTAATGTGTGAAATACTTCCCTGACTTTAGATTCTACTCTGTCTCTGGAGCTATTGTGTCTCTTTTCTGGTGTTACGGAGGCCTTCGCACTGTACGTCACTGATAATGTGCTGGGGGAAGGCCATTACAGAGAAACACGGCACTGTCTCTCCTCTGATGTTTCTCTTCTAAACGCAAATGATGGCTCTAAAGCTGACATTATCAGCAGTGTTATTCCATGTCCCTGAATTCATTAATCCCAATGTGGTGATACAACTGGGACAGTGTGAAGTGTGTAAGTGTTTGCACTTCACTCATTTCCAGGGTGCATGTGCTGTTACAAGACCAAAGATATCCATCCAGATTGTTGTTCCATACTGCACATCTCTCTCATAAAAAAAACACGCTTTAATGTGCATTTTTCTTTTACTCCATCTAAGTCTTCTCCGTTGCTGGAATGGGGCTGCGGACTCCAGTTCTTTACCTCAAATTCCATTCTCCCAATGTGCCTGCACTGCAATGTAGTTTTCTAATCCCTGGATACTAAAATTGTTAAAAAAGGGGTTAATTTTCCACCATGCTCCTACTGCAATGACTTTCATGCTACTTTTACTTTAAAATTTTCCCTTCCCTGTTTTGTTTTTCTAAAAGATGTAATTCATATAGGACTCAAGTGACCCTTTTTTTATTTGGGATTTTTTTTTTCTGTAAAATATCACACACATTTCTGGTTTATTCAACTGTTTTTAGAAAAGTTATATATTCTGGTGTCCCTGGCATGTTACATAAGTTTCAGATCCGAGCACAAAGACTCCATTTTGCAAAAATAAATGCATTCTCTTTCAACTCACGTCCGTAGGATACTCCAAATGTACAGTTCTGTGTTTACTGTGCACTAACATAATATGTAGCTGTGCAACTCATGAACATGTTAGCAGTGCATTAATGCTTAACACACGTCCTTGGTGCATCAATTAACTTCATTAGAGTTGGCCCCTCGAACGGTTGTGAGTGCTTCCTTGTACAGAATGTTCCTTGCCTGCCCTTGGCGAGGGAGACCAGCCAGAGGAACTTGCTGTTTATTTTTGAACCAATGTAAAAGTAGACCAGGAGCAGACACCTCCTGCTGCAGGCTAGACCTGACAAAGAGGTCATCTTTGTTGCACATGGCTAAGGAATCACATCCCCTGCTGAAGATCAGGGCTATTTTTAGAAACAGGATAGAACTCCTCATTCTTGAAATTGCTTTAATTTCCATCTGAAGAGTCAGACTGCATGGCTAGGGAAAAGTAAAAAAAAAAAAAAGTCTAGTAGGCTGCAGGGCCAGTGTGAGCCGCAAGCTTGTGTAAAAAGAAACCTGACGAAATTGCTTCTTGTGGTGCTGACAGAATTTTGTCCTGGCAGCACCAATGTGCTAATCACTATAGACTGACAAAGAGCCATTGCCCAAGAGCAGCCCATAATGGTCATGTAAACTTTCCTTAAGTACATATGATTACAAGAAATTGCCCAGAATTTTAACACACATTGTGCTGCCCTGTTTATAGAACAGTATAGATTTACTGGCTCCATTTTTCTACTGTAAATGAAAAGCCTTAGGGCTTGGGAGGAGGGAAAGGGGCAAGAAAGGAAATGTTTTGGCTTCACAGTATATAACTGCCTACGGAACCAGTTTAACGTATATTAAAACCTCATTCAGGTCTGCCACAGATGTAGTGAGTTTAAACGATCCAGTTGGGCACCTTCCTCATATAAATCTTCCACATCTCTTGTTCTGCAGACTGCACTTCAGTGGATGACCCCATCTCTTCTAGAGACACAAGAACTCCGGTCCTGTTTTCCACAAGCAAACTGAGTTTTTCAGAGGTATCAAAAGCTGCACAGGAAAATTATAAAATGTACTGACTCCTACATAGTACAGGTTACAGTGTCTCACCCAGAAATTCCTTCTTCAAGCCCAGAGATCCAGCTGACTGATCCCATGTGTTCAGATCTGGGTTGAATTTTGAGCTCTCAGCTGAAAGACAAAGCACCATAATCCCAATGTCTGATTTGTCACCCTGCTAAAAAGGCAAATTCCTAGTCTGGATTATGTCTAACTGCAGTTCTAGTCACTGAATCTTGTTTCTGATGGAATCTTTGTCTTCTGTTGGGTTTGAAAGCTATCTGTTATCTGAAATTACTTTCAGGCTGTGATATTTCTAAACCTATATTTGTAATCTCAGGTCATTTTCATAGCTCTTTCTAAACACTTGCCAGTTTTTCTACATTCTTTTGGCAGAGCAGACATCAAACTGGGTAGATGACTCCCAAAAAACTCTCCCTGGTGCCAGACAGAGGGGTAATATTCCTCTTATTTTTCTACTCTGTTGTCTCCTCATTTTGTAACCAGAAATTATGTCTACAAACACATTTTAATACTTCACTAGAACTCACAAATGACCATTTGTTAGAATTCTCATGCTTTTCAGAGGTACTAATTTGCAGTATTCACGTGGCTATTTCAGAAGTATGTTCTCCATTTTTCCATCACAGGGTTTCAAAAGGCACCTGTTTTAGTAATCCAACTTTACCCTGTGATCTGTGTTAATTTGTATACAGGTTAATATGATCTCTTTACGGTACCACTTGCAGTTCCAATACCTGTTAATACACATATTTTTTATTTTGCTGATAATCTTTGATATCTTTGATAAAGACACTGACTGGCAGTCAGCCAAGAAAAAGAGCCTATGGAATACCAGTATAAGCAGTATTGGATGATGATCCCATTTTTCACAAACACTGCTGCAATCTGTTAACCTTTGATCTATTTACATGAACTACATTGATGTTCACTTTCAGTAGCATTTTTTATACATTTTTCAGATGTAAAAACAAGTCACACAGGACTACATCAAATGCTTTATAGAGTACTAAAAGCATTATATCTGCACAACTATCTGTAACCATCAACACTTCAGTCCTGAAAAGAAAGGAAATAATCAGAAAACAAACACAACCTTCTTACGACAGCATATCTTTCACTTGATGTTACAATTTCTTCATTTCTTTGGGATAGTGTCACATAGCAGCCTCTCTATGATTTTGCTTAAGATCAGTGTCAGGCTTGTCTTGTCCTGGTTCACCCAATCAAATTTTCAACTGTTATCAGTGGTTGTTTCTTATCAAACCTCTAGAATTTCTTGGTATTCCAGTCTCAAAAATCAATATTATTAATACTTATGAGATCTCCTTGGACAATTTTTTCAATATTTTTAGGTGTAAATTATCTGTTCCTGCAAGTAAAAACTTCGCTTTAGTTGTCACACTTTAATGTCTATTGTCTAAAGTAATAATAATTACTGTATTTTCATTGAAAAAGAGCATAAACCTGTTGCTTTGCTAATGAAGAAAACCCAGGTGCATTGTATGTATTGTATACAACTGCTTTTTCTTCACCAGGCTTGAGGATTTACCAGGACCATTCAGCATTAGAACATTTCAGTTCCATCTCCAGTGACCACCAGTGCTGCAAACCAAATAACTGGGAGTTCTTTACTCCAAAAGACCCTGCAATGGAATAGGAAGTGCCTTAATTTATTTTTGTGAGAGTGCTGTGCTGAATTAGCAGGAGGTAGAAGATGGGATTTGGGAGACAGTCTGGGCAGGATCAGCAGGCAGAAGAGACGAGCTGGGACTGAGGGACACTGCAAAGACAGTAGCAGATATGGTCAAAGTAACCTATGGAAAAGTGTAAGGAGAAAGAATGGAGGTCAGAGTTGGAATTAGCTCTGGACTGGGTTACCCCGGCACAGACTGGAGGAAGATAGAGCCCACCAGCAAGCCCAAATCACTTTATGACTTTAAATGGACATCTCAGCCATTACTTTCACTGGCACAAGGTTGACCCAGTTAAAAATAAAATCCAGACAATCTATATGTCATCATCTACTATTTTAAGCCAGGTTCCTGTTTTGTCTTTGCCCAACGACATGAGCTCAGCTCTTGTGCTGCCAGGAGGGAATCCTGAGGCTGGAGGATGTTTTGGAGTCAACAGCTTGACTGATGAGTTCATTAGTCAGCATGGGCAGCCCAGTGGCTCCCAGTGCTGCTCAGGTGCAAGAACCTGCACCAGCCCAGTAGAACAGTTAAGAAATGAAGTACAAAAATGTAAGTAATGTAAAAAAATAGACAGAAAGAGTTCTGTAGGAAAACAGGGTTATTAACTAGTAGCAAAGAACTATGTGATTATTCTACAGTTACGCACACTCATTATGGAAAAAGTATGATTTTCTTTTTTTTTTCTGGAATTTAAAGTGAAATAATGACATTCTTTCTAAGCTTGCTTCTGCAGAAGTTTCCTCGAAGTTTAATCTGATGTTAAGTCCCTACAAAAACATGTAGACTTTCAAAGCAGGAATGAGACTCCAAATGTCACAGGATAGAAATTGGTTCTCAGTGTTGCAACAATTAGGCTTTTGCATTGTGGGTACTGTTATCACTTAGGTTTGTCATTTGCTTCATGTTTGTAGAATTTGCTTCTTCTTTAGCTATATGTGTACATGCATCTGCTGGTATGTGAATCTCATATTTCAGCTTCACAACCTGGTTCTCCTGCATCACATGTGCACCAGTGTAATGCTGGTCATTTGACTGGCAAGATTTCTAAATTAGGAAGGAACTCGAACTCAAAGGAGAAGTAGATCTATTTGTTTCCTGGGGTTTATTTTAATAAAAATTTTATTTTTGACATACTAATATAGAGAACTATTGATAAAATTAATATATACCTATTAATCTATATTAATATTAATTAATTATTAATATATACGTAGTCCTCAGAAATATCTGGGCTAGACATTGAGTCATATAACAGTAAAACATTTCTTCTCTGATCACACAGCTGAAGAAAGACTCTGAGGTGGAAAATGTCCTAAATGGATACCCTAAAAGATGATGTTGGGTGAAAGCTGACCTGGAAAATGAAAGGAAATTAGAGGCAACTACTTCTTTTCGTTTGCCTATAAGAACTTATTTACATTAGGCAGCAGAAACATTTGGCCACTGATGTCCTGGTAACAGGACGGAACACCTCATCTATTTATGAGTTTTGATGTTCTTTCTCTGTATTGATAAGTGGCAAACAGGATTTTCTGGAGAAGTAAAATGTTCTACAAGATTTTCCAAGGAAGATTCTGATTTTGCTTAACGTTTATCAGTTTCCTGACTGAAGAAGAAATACAACTAAGTGGTTTAACAGACTTTATTTTCATGGGGAATTTTAACTGTACGCAGAGTCAAGAAGTGATGTTTATGTATAGGAAAATATCTCCTGCATACTTTAAAGTTTTTGAGCACTCCTGCATCACTTTTTTTTTTTTTCCCCAAATCTTAGGCAATGTATCCAAATGAACTTGTGACTGGAGCAAATCAGAGCAAAGAAATAGGAAGATGCCTTAACCACTTTATCTACAATTTAGGAAGAGCTTTGCAACTGGCACCAACACAAGAGAAATAATGTTTGGCTTTTCTCTTGTGTCAAAGGCACGTATCTACTGCAAGGTCCTCTACAGTCAGTAAAGGGAGACAAGAGTCTCTAGAAAATGACTCATCACACTTATTTTAGAAACCTATCTCAGGAGGACTAATCGGCATCTGGAAGGGTTCAATTCTCCCCTTTGATTAGAGAGATCATAGAGACAAAATGACTCATTTAAGTATACCCAACAGAAGATGTCTTGCCAAAAGTTAGTTATTTGTAGGGATTAAACCCATTTGCTTTGGTTTTTCTATCTTTCCTTTTCATTAATTTTATACCAACTCCTCTTCCCTTGCATTGGCCAAGATCATTACAGACACACAAGACACTGACTGTTGCAGTTGGCTTCTTGTGTGTTGTTTTGGAAGGTGCAACAATTATACTCCTAAAATAAAAGAGACAGGATTTATAAGCCAGAACACACAAGGGAAATCCACTTTCCTTGAAAGGCTTGGCTGCTGTCTAAGTTGCCTCTTGACACAGTTACATAAAAGACCTACTTTATTTTTCCACTTTCTGAGTCAGAAGAGCTTTGGAGAAAATTCACAGTGACCCTACTAAATGTATGGAGCTGGACTCCCAGTGAGACTTGAGGCACACCCAGAAGTTTAAATTCTAACATAAGATTTGCTTTGCAGGGAAAAAAAAGGGGGGGGGGCTAAGATAGTAGCCAAGGATTCAGGAGATGTGGATTCATTTCCTTGCTCTGCCACAGACTTCCTATATGACTTTGGGAAAGTCATTTAATCTCTGCATATCACTTTTCTGTGGTAAAAGTTTCTGGATGTCTCTGAAGATAAACATATTAAGACGGATGCTCTGAAACCAGAGCCCATATGTCTGCTGAAGAAAAGTAGACAGTTTCTAATCAAATGCTATTTCCATATACAAATATTTGATTTACAGTAAAACAGTTTAAAAGGATGCCTCTCCCAAACTCCCAATGCCATGTCAAAGACTAAAATCTCGCTTAGACAGTGCTTCCCATACACCAATAATTCCAGCTGCCACAGGGCTCAAGACCAAAGCAAAGTGTACAGAAACCCTCCCTCTTCCACACCTTCTCCCCAACAGAGAAGATCCACTTATCTCACCTGTATCCTGTGAGCAATATCCCATGACCCTGAAAATCTTTTCTAAAAGATAGCTGTTGCAATAAATCCAGAAGACAGACAAACACTAATCAAAAGGGCTAAAGATGTCCCAAGGAAAATTGTCATTACATAGCTGTACCACCACTTCCTTTTCTTCTGGGCCAATGAAGTTCTCAGTCAGGGGCTTACGCTGATTTTAACAGCTTGGGGATGTGACAGAAAGATGTTTCTCATGTGGGAAAGGACAGGGCTGAACAGGATCTCATTAGCTCATTATGCTGAGCAGAAACCCTTGGATACAGCCCAAAATCTGGTCTACTGAAATGCTCCTTTAGTTGTCACTGTCTTTCAACTCATATATGAGGTGAACTCAGTATATTTTAATCATCTTTATGGAATTTAAATATTTCATGTAAGTTAGCTCTCCCTAACATAATATGAATTATACTATTTTTTTTTTTTTTAGAAGAGGCAAATACTGACTCTGTCCCTTGGTTGGCTTTTTCCTTTTCTAAATACTAATAAAATATTACCCTCTACAGAATAAAATCGATGATAATGCTTGAAAGTGAAATCAACTGTTCTTTGCTGGACTTTCAGATTATGAACTTGTGGCAGTAAACGTGAATCTGAATCAGATCTATGCTTTCCTGCTTTCCCAAACCTAAAATCCACTTCTCTAAAACACACTCCCTCCATACAAAAACAGATATCTCACTTCTTCAGTGACTGATTTATTGAAACAAGTACAACCATATCCGAGTGCCAGGGGTGCTGATGAACAGACAACATAATCCCTTCTGATAAGGCCTCCTACCTCAGATGGAATGCTCAAGCTTACCAAGTGACCTGGGTTGCTTTCACACTTCTTATTTCAAGTTTTCATTAAACTTGAAGGTTGAACTACCTCTTATGCTCTTTCTAGCATAAGGTTGTTTTCCTTCTCAGTAAAAGGCAGAGGCGGGGATCAAAAAAGGAAGACTCAAAATGATCTGAGCCCTGAAAAGCTGCTCTGTGGCAATCTTTGAATAAACAAAGAGAGTCGGCACTAAGGATAAAGTGAATCTTCTCTCAGGAAAATATGTAGAATTTAAGGATGCACTCCAAAGGGATTATCAGCAGGTTAGAGGGTGCTGAGAGTGGAGCAGGGTTGGTGAAGAACCAGCAGCTGTGTATCTCCACACAGAGGGGCCAGGCCCTGAAGGGGCAGCACGGGGGGAAGGAATGCTCCTGGGTTGAGGATACACTGGGAGTGCTCAGAACACCTCATTTCTGAGCCACTGATTCCCAAATAAGAAGGTGTTTTGAACAACTGTTTGGACCAAACTGGATAGTTCTACTCCTAACAGCACATGGATAACCTTGGAGTTAAAATACTTGTCCAAAAACTGGGCAACTGGGTTCTATTGCCTGATTTGTCTCAGATTCTATGTGTACTCCACAGCATGTCAAATATTCATTTTATACCATTTTTAATTGGGCATGAGGCATGTTCTCCCCACTTTAGAGAGCTATAACAAGCTAAATCCATTAAACCAGAAGGAGTTCAGAGGAGTTACTAGAATAAACAATAATGAAATTAACTAATATTGCTAAATATCAGGAGAAAAAAGCATCAAGGCACTAAAAACTATTAATTGTGACATAGTTTCCAAGAGAATAAATAAGGATTCCATTAACTGGGGAGTTAACCATTTGTCTCAGCTGACTTAGAGGCTACAGAATGGGCAAAAAGTCCTCAGCTAGCAAACCAAATGACATGAGACATTTTAGTGTCCTTTTGTATGCTGAACTTTGTTCTAATCCTATAATTTATTAGGCAGGGGAGAATGGATCTGGATGCAATCAGGACTGACCTTCCCCTGATTTCCAGTGAATCCAAAGTCTTCTCACAGAATTCTAGTTAACTGTTTCCCCTCCTATTTTAATTTCCCATGCCTCTTGACTTCCAGGCTATGATTGTGACCAGAAGCCAAAATGCCATGAGAAAAAGCTCTTCTGTGGTAATTTTGACACTGCCAAGCATGAGTCCTACAAACTACATGGGAAAACTTGTTCACATACAATACTCTGCCCAAAAATATCCAAAAAGTTTGGGATAAGAATCCAGCCTTTAAACATTAATACAAAGCAAACTCCTCAAATATTTCAGTCAGCCCTTTTAGTATTTTTTATCCAGAAGTAAAAAGCACTTCCATAACCATTTTAAATGTTCCTTTCAGATGTCAAAGCCACGAATCAATAATTTATTAAATGTATTCGTCTGCTTAGTGTAATTCAGAACATTAGGTGTTTAATTAGCATATTCTTATCTATTTTGCACAGGGGTGTGGGGAACCAGTGAAGCTCCTGATGCCCATGAGGTCCTGCATTTGAGGGCTGTTCCTGCATGAACTCCATTCAGTCTCAAGTTGCATTCCATGTCTCTGAGCATTGTCTACAAAATAATGTTATATCATCCTTTCCAGAGAATCCGCGTTGCTTTTTATGTTCATCTGACTGCTTAAGAATGGCTGTACTAAAGGTCATCTGAGACCTTGGCTTCTAGCAAGGTACTAGTCTCAAATACTGGCCATAAATAGATGCCTAACTAGCCAAGCCAAAATCAAATTGTACTATACTTTCTTCATGTGCTTTCCCAGCCTTAAGTAAAGTCCTGAGTCTGATGCACTTTGTCCAGTTCAGAGTTCTCCTCAATACATTTGTCCAGCCTTCTTCTGCATCCATGAACCTCAAGGTCATTAGAGCTCTTTGAATCAAGGACTCACACATGTTCTGTCAGTGCTGGAACGAGGACTCAGAACGAAAAACGGTACTGATTGTCCACAGACACTGGAGGCATTTTCATGTATTTATACATTTACAATGTATGTCGCTGTAAATTACACATTTACAGTCATATTCATCTAAGGGACCAGCTAAACAACATGCACTTCACAGAATGCACTGGGTGTAGTTGCACTTTAATTACCTATATCGACCACACTGCTACCAGGGCATCTGCATTGGCCAGGATTGTGGCACAGGCTGGGGAAAAAAAATTTAAAATAAAACAAAAAAAACCCATTTTATTTAAATAATCTCTTTCTAGTTCATCAGGGGCTCTGGCATGCCAGGACTACATCATGAGCTGTTCTCAAGCTAACTAGTCACAGCTAATTTACAGCTGTATCAAAAGTAATTCTGGTAGTACCTGCTCAGCAGTTCTGCTCTGAAATAGCTGGTTTAAGCAAGTGCTACGGTTTTCTTGGGACCTATCCCAAGCCAGTGAATTAATCATCAGATGAACAGAAGAAGATTAATTTTGTTGTGTCCTACTCCCAGTGCAAAGTCCCCTGCTTTCATTTTTCATCTCTGACAGCATTTCTGTATTGAAAACCAAAGGATAGAAAGTCCATAAGTTATTTCAGCTTTGCCTGTTTCTTGCTGGAGGAGCACTGAGCAATTCTTGCACACAATGAACGGGCTGCCCAGTGAGGTGGTGGGATGTCCATCCCTGGAAGTGTTCGAGAAATGTGTGGCAATCAGTGCTATGGTTTATTTGGCATGATAGTGTTTGGTCAAAGGTTGGACTTGATGATCCTGAAGGTCTTTTCCAACCTTGAGGATTCTATATTCTATGATATGAACCCTTATCAGGTTATTTTTTTTTAAGAAGACTAAGAAATGTACCATGAGCCTCAGACATCCCTATTCCCTAACTCCTTCTTTGGTTACTGAAATACAAGAGGTTTCTAATTCACACATTTACCTGGACTTCTGTGAAGATTATATGCTTTATCTTGTCACAGTTTCAGGCAGTACATAGCTGTTCCAAGCTGCTGACTATTTAGGGAAAGCAACTCAAAGCATTGCTGAGACACTCCCCTTCTTCTGCTGGGTGTGGTTTGTCCTTTCCCCCCTCTCTCCTACTTCCCCTTTATATTCTTTTACAAAGGGGATTTCAACTTTAAGGTCGTGAAGTTCTTATTCCAATTGCAGCTATAAGGATTTAGATTTCATTTCCTAGCTCTCTGTAATCATGTTTCTCATCCTATGCCAAAGTCACTTCTTGGGAATGTCCATTATATGGACTCCCACTCTGCTTCTTAATCAATGCCCTTTTTTTGGTTCAAGCTTTTCAAACTTTTCACATTAATTTGAAAGTCATATATCACATTCACCATTCATATTGCTGGACTCTTAATTTCCAGTCTACTATGAGTTTTCCACATGTAAAAGACATGAAATATTTGATCTCTACAATTCCTCTAAATACTTTTGCCGTCCTCTTTCCCTTCTCTCCACTACCACCTTGTGTCAGGTTTTGGTGTGTGTGTGTGGTCACAGTGAGTGATCAACCCTAGAGAAAGAAGAATGTGTGTAAAAAAAATAATTGATTCCTAATATTACTGAAATCAGTGGTTTTTCATGAAGAGTCTATCCAATTGCAGTCAACAGGAATGCAGCATCTGGAAGCATATAGCGAAGAACATGCTATCCAGTTAAAGGCAAACTGTGATGCATCCTGGATCTCAGGATAAGAACACCTAACCACAACCTTGAAAGATGAGTAGCCGTAGACTAGGACAGGTGTCAGTTTAAAAATCAAAGAAACAAAAAATATTTGGCATAATGAAAGGACAAAAGGCCTGGATTGGCTTTTGTCAGTTCCGTAGTTATTGGAAAAGTAGGCAATGTTCCTGGGAGACTGTGGCAGTGAAGAGCCTCTTCAGTCAGGCCCTTTGGGTTCTTGAACGAGAGGAGCAATCTGATTACGTATTGCAACTTCGAGATTAGAAAGGGAGGCAAATCCCAACTTGCTAATATTCATGATCCCCGTGTGCCTTTAAAACATCTGATCACACCATGCCCAGGAGTGCCATGCTGACTTGGTGGTTGGGGACGGAATAAGGAGGGGGGCTGTGTCACTGTCACACGGCTATCCCCAGGCCTTGCCTCATCCTTTCTCCTCTGGTTCATGAAGTCAAATGTCAGCCTGGTTCAGCTGTTCTGCAGAGCTCTTTAGAGATCCCTGTGCCACAAGGAGTGCTTGAAACACGATTTCTAACAAGTACACTCCCTATGGGACAGGGAAGGGGGACAGGCCATCAGCAGATAACAGCAATCTGTCCCGTCTGGTCAAACAGGGCAATCAAAGTTTCTGCCCCTGTTTTTTCTGTAGCTGTTGCTACTCATAGGCTGGGAGTCACTTTGGAGTGAATTTCTGGTTGTAACATCCTTTGCAATAATGAAAGCTTGTGTTCCTGTTTGAGAACAGGATTTGAGGCTCTCAGGACATGGCCTGAAGTACAAGCTACTGTCTCACTCTTCTAACACCTCCATGTCACCTGGTAGCTTCCTTCAGGGGAGAGGCTGGCTCAACAGGCAATGTCTACGCCAAAAATTAAACCTAAGCCTTCCTGGCCCTGCTTCTCATTACTATATATATAATATATATATAAAGATATATATATATTATTTAATTTAATTTTCTTACTTCTTGGACTTATAGTCATCAGGGGCTTACGAGTGAGGGATGAGGTAGAAGAGTTAATTGCTGCAGCACTGGCAGGTTCTTCCTGGGTTTTTTGTTTTGCTTTGTTTCAGCTTTTTTTTTTTTAACACTGCTTGGGGCTTTCTTTTTTAATCTAGTTTCTAAAATGTCTAGTGCTGGGAGATGTATTTATCCATAATGATGAACACATGGTTTATGCTGCCTAGGTATTATATGTCCATACATTTCACAGGAGCATATTGTTTTAGGTAAGTGATGCAGCTTTTTTTTTTTTTCCCAGTTTGGGGTTGTTTCCTGAATCAAATACCCATGTCCCCAAGGGTTTCTGCTCATAGCCACATGCACTAAAAGAAGACCACATACCTAAAAGCATTCCTGGCTATGTGCCCTCTAACTGGATCATTCTGGGGGCTCCATTTGAAGTTACACATTTTATTAATATTTATTGATAGTGAGCCACCCTCTGTGACAGCCTTAATTCTGAACACATGCCAGGTTTTTCCTGCTTTACCCATGGACCTCTTCTCAGGATTGCAAAAGGAGTCAGCCACAATCCCACCTTTAAAGCAAGACCCTTTAAAGCAAGACTTTTGTTTGACCAATTCAGTAACTTCCACGTTTGTTGCAGAACCCATCAAGCGTTTTAATGGGTCATCCTCTGAAAGCAATTATATCCTTTAAAACACTCCACACTGTGTTCAGGCCTTTTCAGCCAAAGTGTGGATTTTCATGGTGACAAGAAAATTATAGTAATTTGTAAATAGCAATGTGTTCTAGCAATTCTAGCCCAGAGTAACACGAAGCCCGTTCACTCAACTAAGAATTAAAAAACCTGTGCTTCAATAAAATTGATAGTTTTGGTAAATTTAGCATGTACAGAATGGTTAAAAGTTGGGGGAACTTTACTCTTCTGGGTTGTCAGGCCTGTTTTGAGAAGGTGTTAAGAAGGTATCATTCTAAATTACTTGGCAGCTGTCAAAAGTATTCTTGAATAATTTGGACTGGCGTCTAAAAGGGAGTGTTTCATTCTGTGTAGGTAAGCATGGAAAAATAAATGAAAAGCTTAACAGTGATACCACAGAGTATATCTCCAAGCCCACATCAGAGGAAAGAAAGAACTGCTAAGGTGGGAAAAAAATCCACTATGGATGTTGCTGACTGTGATTTTTGTCATGTGTTTGAATGTCTTAGAGCTGTAGAACAAGGCTGCAGTTGTCAGGGTATGAGGTCCTGCTGCTTCAGAGGTGTCAAATTATTACTCCTCAGCTGGAAGAAGCAGGGCCACAGTGCCAGAAGCCTGTAGACTTTGGCCCGTGTCTTATCCACTGCTGGCACGTGTTCTTTGTTGTTCTTCAAATAAAATAAAAACAAAAATAAAAGTTTTAATTCTGATTTAAAGAGGAGAGATTGTTGTTGATGTTGCTAATATCAGAGGGCCAAAATCTGAGTGGGATCACACAAGATGTAAGACTGGCCATGAGGGAAGGAACTGGTCACCTCTAATCTAGCTCAGGTAAGAAAATTGATTCCACCTGATGGATGAGGTTGCCCTACCGTCTTTGAAACACCTTCATCCAGGTCATCAGCAAAATGTACTGAAAAAAGAAGTGACTTGCAGAGTGTTATCCCTGCTTTGTCAGTTCTCTGGGTAAGAGGAGGACTTGGCTGTCCAGCTCAATAAGTTGCATATTCAGACTAAACTTGGCACTGGAAATGTCATTGTTTCAAACTTACAATGAAAGGAAGCATTTTGCACTTAATGTTGTCATTCATGAGTCAGCCCCTGACATCATCTAGATGCACAGCAATAACAGCATTAATGACATCTATGGAAATCATTCCTAAACATCCTCAAAAATCCAGAAGCAGGTGAACTTTTGATGAAGTTACTCCAGGTATTCTTAAAGCAGTTCTCACCTTACAGTCTTATATTTAGCTCATTGTCTAAAATTACTTTAAATCAATAAAAGCCCAGACAAACCAAATTTTATGCATCAAGTAATTCAATACCATTAAAAGAGGCTTTATCAACTTTGCATTTTGGGATGGGTTAACCCGAGCTAGTAGGTCACCCCCCACCCAGTCTCTCTCAGTCCTCCAAAGGAGGATGAGGGAGAGAATCAGGATGGGGAAAGTGACAGTCCTCCCACACACACCTTGTGGGTCAAGAGAAAAGCAGTTTATTAAATAATTGACGGAGTGGGGGAAAGTGGAAAGGGAAACCAGTGGTGAAAAAGTAGTCACCACCAGCAGAGTCATGTGCAGACAGCCTCGGAAAAATGGCTATTTTGGAAAAACTCCCCCACCACCAGTTTTATTGCTGAGCTTGATGTCACATAGTGGGGACAATCCCTTCTGCTGGTTTGGGTCACTTGTTCTAATTTTGTTCCCCCAGCCTCCTCAGAGGGGGTGCAAAATGAGAGACACAGCCCTTGAGGCTGTTCAGCAACAGCTAAAGCACTGGTGTGTTATCAACACTGTTCAAGTCCCCAGGCCAAACCACAGCACCATACAGGCTGCTAGGAAGAAAATTAACTCCATCCCAACCAGACCCAATGCACATTTCTAAAAATACGTCCAGGCATCAACTCGAGAGCACCCTGAGTATCAAACCTGAGGTATTGTTTGCCCTCACCGGGTTTTCAACATGAAGAGCTTTCCAAAGAAGGGCTTTGCCTGGGAGTTTTACACCTCAGAGATATGACAAGGGATACGAAGTCTGACTTTCAAGCTAAGTTTGAGGTATATACTTTTATTATCCAAACTGATGCACTCATTCACAGCTACACTGAATAAACCAAGATGCCTTTCTTTTAACCAAGTCCAAGGCTCATCAGGCAGCCTGTAACCTCTGCCATCCAGGCCTTTATGGCACATACCCCGGTTTTGAAATTTGCTTTGTCACACCAGCTGCAGAAGGGCAGGAAATTCTCTGCTGCAATGCATTGATTTTACCAATAGGGAAGGCAAAATAATTTAAAATTGCTTTGAGGTAGGTCTGCTAAAGTCATGAAACTAAAATACTTTTTTATAGTGACATTTTTGAGGCTTTTGCCTAAGCTTTACCAGCGTGCCCTGTTCCAGTTTTACAGTCCTAGGATTGTCCAAGTGGGGCAATATTCCAAGAGTGAAGGTAAGGGGATTTTTTACTGTTTGACCTCATGTGAGACAAAGTTTTACTTAGATAGTTTTCCCATCCTGGACTTGTCTTTGAAAGTATTGCAGTGAATCAGAATTTCTCCCCATTTATTGCATCTCTTCCCTCCAGTTTCCATTCTTAATGAGATTTGGGCTTGAAAACAGGTGTTTAGGTCATATTTCCAATTTCCAAATTTATACTCCCTGTTTCTGACAACTATGAATTCATTCCTCCTCACTCAGGAAATTCTTTGCTGCTTCCATTCATCTGTCCCTGTCTGAACAGTGGCCAGAGGGACCCCAATTGTTCTCACTGTTAGCATTCTACAGCTAGAAGACAGATAAGTCCATTTGTAATGAAAGGGAGATTTTTCACATCCTGTCCTTCTCTTACAAGCTGCCTTTGCCAGCACTATTTCATACTCAGAATAAGCCATAAATCCAGGGTGGAAGCCTTTTTTAGATGATAACCAACTGTGTTTTGTATTTTCTCGGAAATACTTTATTATTTCAAAACCAAAAAAAATTAGTTTAAGAAATGTTGCTAGTGGAGGCAGTGTTTCACTTGAATTTACACAGAGCACAGCTTCTACAGCTCCAAGCATAGACTTATGGCTACTAAAGCAACATTAATAAATGAAAAACACAGACGGGGCAAGGCTTATTAAAAATTACATCTTCCACTGTCTAAACATGAGTTTAATATGAGTCAATGGTGTTTTCACAGCTTGGTTCATAGCTTGATCGTGATGGTGGTCCATTAAGGAAAGGTATAAATAATTAACATGTCCCTCTAGATTGCAAAAAGAAGGTCTGCTTTGTGTCATTCCATGACTATGTGGCCAAGGAAAGAGACCAATTCTATGAGCAGGAACATCTAAGTATATAGCCCTGAATGTCTGCAAGGCTCTTTTGTCTATAAAACTATGATTAGGTTAGAAAAAAGCTCTGAAGAAATTATTCACTGGGTTCACAGCCAGGACTTTTTTTCTTCTTTACATATACACAACTAAAAAATCACCTCTGAAGCAAAACACTTTTGAGCTCATTATTCACATTTGGACAATTTCAACTTGAAGAATGCATCTTGCTGCCAGACTGCATTGGCTGGTAGTTGAGCAAAAGATTGGGTCATCTAAAAAACTATTCTGTTTCTCAAGACCAATTATACAAAGAGTGGGAACAGGGGAGATTGAGAAGGAGGGTTCCAGGAATAATTTGTATGTTTTCAAATGTATAAGTAAAATTTGCAGGTTACATGTTTATGGTTATAGAATGAGAATTGGCTTTCTAGGACATTGTGTAAGATGTCCCAAACTGAGCATTTAAAGGGTTGACTTCAGTTCTCTAAGCATCCACTTCCAAACAAATTGTTGCTTGGAAGAAATAGGTGCCAATCCCACCAGCGTTATCCCAAACTTTAATCTTTTATAGAGTGAGAGGGAAAGTGAGAGAAAAGAAGTAATCCATTCAGTTGGCCACATAGTGTGAGTATTTTTTTTTTAATGAAGTACAGAGAGCAAATATCCAATAGCAATCTATAGAAGGATTAAAGGGCTTGGTACACTAACAATTTGGCCAGAGTATCTGTGTCAAAAATCTTACCAGCTAATACAGATAATCTCTCATCTCTTTGTTTGTTTATTTGTTGCTCTCTTACCCCATTTAAATAAGCAAGTAATTGTTGCATAGTTGCTAGTTGGAATAAGGAAATGTTTTGGCTGGAAACTTTATAGCCCCTATTATAAGGATATCATTCCTATACTGAATACCCAAGTGACCTCATGTAATTGTGACTTGTGATTCATGGTACTTGAAGCCTGCTGGGAGTGCTCCATAGCTGTACAAACTCCATATACAGAGCTACTTAAGTCACACCACAGGTGACTTCACAGGACATACGTGCTGGAACATTATTGGCTGGAGATGATGCTGTTTTGCATGAAGAGACATAGGCAAGGGTCTATTAGCAGTGAAATGTGGAGGCTTATTTTGTTAGAGTGCTACCCCTTGTTGACTGATTCATTACTACAGCTGTACTTACAGGAAAAAGCTTAAAAAGTGTGCTTGAACTGCTGTTCATGGTTCACTTGGGGAGCTGCAATACTGCTTGCCTGACCCCAAACTATTGGGACAAACATAGTTCTTCTGAATTACAAATGTCTCTCACTTTCAGCAAACAACTATTTTCTCCTCCCCAGAGCCCTGAAATGTGGACAACCCTGATCCAATCTAGCCCATCTCTGCTTAGGAGCGCAATCAGGCACCTGGCCTGGTGTCAGGCTAAAGGGAAACATAATGCATTTAACACCAAATCCATGCAAATTCTCAGAGTTAATTTTGTGTGTCTGTAGTACAAAAACTAGAATTTGATCTTATTTAAAATGCAAATGAGTAAGAGATATTATAAACGTAAGTCATAGGCATGGAGCTTAGACTGAACAGAACACAGATGGAGCAAGGTCTGCGTGTCTCTGTGGCTCAACCCATAATTTCTTTCATGTTCAAAGCCATTCAGGAGAACGAAAAAGCACCTCCATTTATCACAGGAACTACTTAAATTATCCAATGTGATCATATAAAAGTCAGCTTGTTTTTTTTTTTCAATTGAGATCTTTCTTTTTTTGTGTGTGTCTGCACAGTGTGAAAAAAATCAAACCAATTAGTTTGGTAGCAGATTGAGATGATTTCACTTAGATTTACCCAAAAGTCTGTATTTCAGACATTGGGAAGCAACTTTTTTTTAAGTAACTTTTGAAATAAAATTAAAATCATGTTAATACTCTGCTAGCTTTCCAGGAAAAAAAATCTTGTTTAAAAACCCTTCTTTTTTTGCTTATATTCTGAGGCTGACAGCTTCCAATTTTTCAACCTGGTCACTGTGCAGTCATCTGTCAGTACACGGTGAAACCTGAATGTATGGACATTGAATTGGTTCAAAGAAATTTGATAGTTTATTTAATAGCTGTATTGATAGCTTTTGATGTATTATCACTCTTCTGCCCCTAAAAAGGCTTTAAGAGGGTGTTGGGTCCAAAACATTCTTAGCAATACATGGAGCTGTACTAGAAATACACAGTTTGTTTTGGTAACCATGACTTGCCAGACCATCAGACTAACCAAGAGAGCCATGTCAGGTGTCCAGACTCAAACGAAGCCCAGGTTCTTGAATGCCCAGTCTCTGGCCCTCAGCGTGCTGGCAGTGTGACTCCCCAGACAAAAACCTGCATAGTTGAAAGAAGCAGAAGTCAAGCTGCTCATCAGATGTATTCAGCAAGCCTTCTGTCCTCTATAACTCAGTGGGAGACAGCAGCCAACTCCACAGTCAGATGGGATCAGAACATCTTCACAGAGCATCTGGAGGAACCACCCAGGAGGACACTGAGTCCAATCTTCCATAGCTACAGAGTCAAGGATTATACCGAGTTGGAAGGGACCCACAAGGATCACTGAGTCCAATTCCTGGCCCTGCACAGGACCATCCCCAATAATCCCACCCTGTCTCTGAGAGTGTTGCCCAAACACTCCTTGAGCTCTGTCAGCCTTGGTGCTGTGCCCACTGCCCTGGGGAGCCTGTTCAGTGCCCAACCACCCTCTGGGGGAAGAACCTTTTCCTAATATCCAATCTAACCCTCCCCTGACACAATTTCAGGCCATTCTCTCGGGTCCTGTCACTGGTCACCAGAGAAGAGATCAGTGCCTGCCCCTCCTCTTCCTCTCGTGAGGAATTTGTAGACTTGCAAGCCACCAGACAACAGCAAAAAATCCTTCCTCTCTTTCCAGATTATAAAGTGTTCTTGTCAGGAATTTCCTTACTTTTCTCATCTTTTTTTCCTTATTTCCAAGATGCCTAAATGATACCTATATGATAGTCACGTAATTAAGAGGAAGGGGAAAAAAACAGCTTTATAGCAAATCCTGTAAGGCTGTTCACAATCAGAATGTTCACATGTTTAAATCATGTGAACATTGATTCTAGTCGTGGAAAATGACGACTAGAAAATGACCCAAGATTGAACTTATTCTTATTTACCCCTCAGAAAGAAAGTGTATCTGTTTCCTTGAGGCTTCTTCTCATTAAATTAGACTTACTATTTAATTATAAATAACTGTTCAGCAATTATTGCATAGAACACAGTTTACTCACCTCAACCAACAGAGTAATGATTTAGAGCAATGAGTAATATTAAATTAGTAAGTAAAGAAGTAGGATTTAAATCATCACGAATCAACAGAATATAATGAAAATTAGAATTATATCTAAATAAGTTACTTGTATTTATGTTTAGGAAAAGAGAGCAAGAGAGGATAAAGTAGTCAGTGTCTGATAATTCATTAGAGTACATCCTGTATGAATAAAACTTGCAAAGTCCAAAAATATTAATATTTTGAATCTAAACCCTGTAGAAAACTTTGAAAAAAATCAGGCACGATATATCAAGAAAATGCAAACTACTATAGAAACCAAGTGTCTGTTTAATTGTCACTTTCCTGTCCTCATTGACTGAGAATTCCTGCTTGCCATCACTTTTAGGCTGCACTGAGTCCATGTATGTAGTTTTTTTGCAGCGAATTGAACTCTAATGCAATGAATATACTTCTTTGACCTTGCTCAGTTTTCACCTTTAAAGTCACACTGTGGATACAGAGTATCACAGAATCACAGAACCACAGAATATCCTTCAATGTAATATAGAATTTTATCTTCTTTTTTTTTCCTAGCAAATGATCCACCTTTCCAGAAAAGCTGAGCTAATTAGGGTGACTTGGGAAGCAAGAGGACACAGTAAGTAGGGAAGGGAATTTCCTCATAATTAAAGTGTGCTGTACAAATACACTGAGTATTCTGCTGCTGTCTAGCAGACAGTCTTGAAAGGCACCGTTTTTTCAGTTTTCTAAAAAAAGTATTATTTACTATTCTATACTAAATAATAAAAGACTTTAGCAAGCTCCTTTGAAAAAAAAAAAATCTGTATTGAAAGGAATCTTGTCTCTACAGTCCAAACTCCAACCTTCCTTTGTTATGTTTTAGCATCTTCAATGCTCCAGTCTCCTTAGCATCTCTTCACTGGGCTCTTGTTTCTAAAAGTGCAGCAAGGCACACATTAACCTGCCTGTCCCGTTAACTGTCGCAGTTAGACAACGCGCAATCAATGACGCAGATAATCAGATTTTTCTTTCTACTTCTAATCACCCACCACTGACTTCTCCACAGCAACAATCTCTTTATTTATTTCATATGGATACTGGAACTTTTCACTTGGAAAGTATGTAAAGAACCTGGAATTCCTGAGCGTCTGCAAATGAGAATTATACTTTATATGTTCAGATACTTGAGATATCAGTATTTGCTTCAAAGCAGGCTTGAAATCCCATTTCAGTGGTGTCTTGCAATACTTACTACCAAAGCTAAGTGAAGTATTTTGTTTATAAACAGAATATTTCAGGTTAGGAAAGAGTTAATGGGCTTACTAATCTTACACACAATTATTTGTGTTTTCACTTGGTTCTGGCAAGCATTTGCATACTCAGATTTCTTGAGTTTAAAGTGGAGGGGAAATATATTCTTTCCTAATTCTGCTTTATTACACTCATTGATATCATGGGGACTTTCATAATAACCATAAATAAATTAGCTTCTGTCTCTTCCACTTTTGACCAGTGTTCCCTTGGCATTGCAGCTTTCCGGCTCTTGCTGGAAAATGACTGCAAAAAAACTTTTACATAAAAAGTGAAAAAGGGGAGATGATTGCTTCAATTTTACTGCTGCAGATTGATAAAAGCTCGGAGGCGGACCAGAGGTGTCTCTGTAAACTGAAAGAATCATCCTGAAATGGTAAAAAAAATCAGGTAAAATGGTTTACAGTTCATAGTGCACTATTAACATTCCTCTGGAGGGAGGAGGCCTGCATTTAGTACAGCAGAAGTAACTAAAACCTGGTTTGCTTCACCAGGAACTACATAAACTACAGTGAAAACTTTCTTTTCCTGAATGCAGCATATGAAACTGAAGAGTTGTCCCAGTGTGGATTTTTGAATATACTTACTTTTCTGACTGACAGGTTGACTCTTCCTGATGCCCCATTATCTGCTGAAAAAAACACAAACCCTCCCTCTTTTTTTGCCTATTTGTCAGTGACAAGGATACAAAGCAATCCTTATAGGCTGTAAGGAGCTAGAGATTGGGGTAGATCAAAGAATGTGTTTTCTTAGCCCAGCCAGCAAGACAACAGAAAACAAAAGATCCCTCACTTACAGCTGAGTTGAACTTCTGCTCTCCTTGGGGCCACTTGTCCTATGGATGCATAATTGTCAGCATCTTCACATGAACCTCTTGCTCTGTTTTCAATCAGGTTCCCATAATTCTTTTTCTTAGACATGATACAGCCCAGTTACAGCTACACTGCACTCTTTAAAAGTAAATATGAACACAAATTTAAAGCTTAAATAAATACATTTTTTTTCATGAAGAACAAGAACCTCATTGTCTAGGTTGGGAAATTTACTCAAAGATGGTTTTTTGATCCTTAATTGAAAAACTGTGCCTCCAGTGGCCAAAACATACACTGAAATGCTAAAGACATTGGGGCATTGGCATCTTCAGGAACCCAGCAGTGGTTATTCCAGCCAGGGGTTTTTTGCTGAAGGCCTGCTTTTGATTTATTTCCATAATAAAGAGCAAGTAGCTGTAGCATCATAATGATTTGAGATTTGTTTCTGACTAACAGGCCTCTGGTGGCCTTATAAATTTGTTATGGAAGGACATATTAAAGAAAATGGAACCTGTCCAGCAGGATACCCTGCATGACTCTTGCAGGTGGTAGAAAACATGCTACTAACCACCTCCACAAGCAACACTGCTCCAGCACTGCTCTCCCTCTCTTAAGCTGTAATCTTGCAACCATTCCATCATGCCTGCTCTTTTCTACGCTTATGGGAAAGTATGTGGATGAATTCTGTGAGTTTTTGTCTGGTAACACCCAGGCAGAGCATCCTGGTTGGCTGGAGACAGCTCCACGGGAGGCTGAGAGTAAGACAGGGAACATGGAGGTGAAGGAGGGATTAACTGCCCTCCCAAGAAGCAGCCAACCTAATGAATAACTATGAAAGAGTCTCCTGCCTGGAACATTAATGCTTGGAAATGCCTAACAGAAAATCAACACTGTCTCTCCCATGAGCAGTAATATCTCATTCCCAGGCCTGTGGCGATGCCAGCTCAGAGTTCAGATCCATAAATTTATCTGTTTGAAATACACATTTTTTTGCACTTCAGCTCTTTCTTAGAATGAGTTGTCCTTCTCAAAAAGAAATGTCACTAACATATGGAGGGTTCGTGGATGACTGTATGTCAGCACAAATGAGAACTGTGTCAAGGAAATATAGAATTACAGAGTCATAGAATATCCCGAGTAGGAAGGGAGCCATCAGGACCATTGAGTCCAACTCCTGGTACCACACAGAGCACCCCAAGAATCCCACCATGTGCCTGAGAGCAGCTGAAGTCTACCTGGGCCCTAAGCATCCCCATGAGGGATATCATCTGAATCAGGTCTCTCCTATTCTGTGCACTGTTCAGTGGCGTGCATCCAAGTTCACCTTCAAAAATATGTGTGTGTTTTCATCCAGTAGTTGCTCAGAGAAGCTGTGGATGTTCCATCCATGGAAGAGTTCAAGTCTCGGTTGGATGAGGCTCTGAGCAACCTGGGATAGTGGAAGGTGTCCCTGCCCATGGCAGGGGGGTTGGAACAAGATGATCTTAAAGGTCTTTTCCAACCCAGGCCATTCTGTGATTCTGTGATTCTATGTTTTCCAGGGCCCTTTAAGTTCAGATAAGAAATCATGAGCGGAGCACAGTCATGGAGCAGAAGTCTTAACCACAGGAATTTTGCACCAAGTCTCCTCCCAGTGGTTAGAAAAAGGGAAGGGATGTGTTGTGAGTCCTTCCCTCTAAACACCAAGAAATTCAACCGTGAAACACAAGGCTGCTGGAAGCTAGGCTTTCTTTGCATCACTCTGCATGATTCTTTTTCTCAGCCTCAAATTCTCCTATTTGTCTGAATCAAAGTCTTGCTGTAATGTGTTATCCCTTTGTGAACAATCATTATTAACCTCATTTCCTCTTTCTTAATGTTAGTGGTACATCCATGAGAAATTTTGAATGTCCTTCAGTTTGTTTGTTTCTTGCTTGGACTGTAAAATCACGTCTATAAATGGTTTAGATAGTTGCTCCCTGATAAAAATTTAAATTTAATCTTTGTTGTGCAGTTTTAGTTGGATGCATGAATGACATAGTATTGTTTGGTCTCAAGTAGGTCTGTGCTGAATGAGTATTCTGAATTCATTCAATCTGCTAGAATTAGGAGTTTGCTTCTTATGAACACTCTCAGCATTCCTCAAAATTTCTTGAGAATGTTTGTGACAGCAAATTGTGTTCATATGGACACTCACGTGAAAGGAACAAAAATGGGCAGTGCTGTACCCAACACAAGTCATTTTATCTGCGTAACTACTACTTGCTTCAGGATTCAATTACCACACTATTTTATGTCATTCCAAAAGCTGCTATTCCCTGCTTCTCTACAACATTAGAAAATGACAAGTTTCTTGTCCCAGAGATACTACACTCTCTGACATGTATCAAAAAGAGTTTCTGAGCCATTGTGGCTTAGGGAGCTTTTCTTTCAAGGAACGATTCCATTTTAAAGGTATTCCAGTTATTCTGGGATGTAGATGTCTTTCATTTCAAAGTGACGTCTACTTTAAGATATTCTGGTATTATGGAATAATTTATGCTGCAAATTGAGACATCTTTGCTTATGTCAGAACTTAGCCTTAAGAGTTTAAACTGTTCAGTTTTTCCCCTTTCTGTAAATAGTATGGAAATCTAGATCATCACTGAAAAGTTGTCCTGTGGATTAGAGTATCAGGAATTTGGGGAACCAGGAGGGAGAAGACCTAAATGAGGCTCAAATTCTACAGCCAGTTCTTCATATTCTAAGTCCATTTGTTTCCATGGAAGAAATGTGTGAGCAATAAAGTAAAAGACTTGGTCTTAGTGACCTAGAGTGATAATGATCTTCCCTTATATAAAATACTTGGTGCTACCACAGGAGTGGTTGGCTACAATACTGTGTGTTACCTTCCCATGAAAGTATCAAAGGTCAAAATGAATTCTGTAGCAGAGTAGTTTCTTGAGTGTATTTTATGGGATCACAGAATCACAGAATAGTGTCCAAGTGGGTTTGGAATGTCTCCAGAGAGGGAGACTCCACAAGCCCCCTGGGGGGCCTGTTTTAGTGCTCTGCCACCCTCAGTGTAAAGAAGTTTTCCCTCATGTTGAGGTGGAACTTCTTGCGTTTTAGTTTATGGCTTCTACTCCATGACCATGCTGGGTTTGGGGTATTTTTTCACCATTATTTAGCATTTATCCTTCTGAACTTTGCCTAGGTTGAAAAATAACATCACAACCAACACTGAAGATAATTTCACTGCAAGCAGAAGGAAAGGCAAGTCACAGGCAATATTCCAGAACACAGTTGCAAATATGTTTTATTTTCAATACGTTCATCTAAACAGCAGACAGCTGTTCATTGCCAATAGTGAGTGGCAGATAACTTTTCTACTCTAGTCAAGGCTTTTAGTAGAATCTTTCTAATACTCTTCCCATATTTGAATTTGATTTCAGAACTTGAAACCTTTAATTAGAGTTTACCATAATATAAAAACAATAGCATATTAATAATTAATAGTGCAGCTTTTAAAAAAAAGTCTTGAGTTAATCCATTCGTGAGACATACCATATTCTTTACAAATTCATAAGAACTATCTAGGGAATGTGCTGAAACGCATGAAAAGATTGATAGAAACTCCAAGACAAGGCTGATCCTCCTCTAACAATGATTAAAGTTGTAGATTAGTTTTGGTATGTTGGGGGCCTGAATGTTACAACTGACAGTTGCATTGTGGCCATGTGAAGGAATGATTTATCTTGGCACCCAGCAGGAGGGGCTCAGAAACTGCTTATTTTGCAGGAAAACACAACATTTTTAATAAGGGTCCTCAGGAGAAGAGGTGAGTGTGACCTGGGGTGTAATAACCTCAGGTCAAATTACAGAATGCAGTACAAATCACAATCTCAGTCACTCCTCTGAACTCTTTAGAAAGCAGAGGAAGACAGAGACCAAGCACCTAAAATACTCCACTAACATCAGTAGGGGCTCCATCTTTTGTCTAAACTCAGTATCAGGAATGTGACCTGAATCCCAAACTCTTTTTTTCTATTACTGGGCCCCACCCACCACAGAAAAAGAAAGAAATTAAGTACTAAAAATGTAGTTTAAACTCTATTCTCCGAAACATCTTTATTTCACATAAAAGTTGTGTTTCAATTCTGCACAATCCATAAAAATTTGGGGGTTAGACTGACATGCCAGCCTTTGAAATGGAGTATTATGCAAAGGAGGAAAAGGGGGGGAAAAAACAATTAGATCTTCAGAATGGCAGTAGCTGTTGGTCTTAGCTGGGAGCTGTGTGACTTTTGCTGTTTCTGTGTCACTATCCCATTATTCTTTAAATGTAAAATTCATTTTTTTCATACTGAAGTAAAAAAGGGGGTTTGTTGCCAGGCTTTTCATGTTGGTATTTGGAACTTGGAAAACTTGTTTTCCTCTTCATTCTGCCAGGCTAGTAAAGAAGAAGAATTAGGTGATGTGTAGTGTATATTTGTTGGCAAAAAATCTCAAGAATAATAAATGAAACTACCACTTTATTTTTTTTTTCCCTGAATAATATGCCTCAACATGTAGAGCTCAGGGCGTTCAGATGCAGGGATGCCAGGAGGTGGACTGTTAGACTGAGCACCCTGCTAAAATGCTATCAGACTATCAAATTTCTGTGTCAAGTCTACCAGTGAAACATGTTTAGCTATCAAACCACACAGCTCAAAGTGAGCCCAGTTGTCAATCTTATGCACTGCAAGCATCATAGGTAACCAAATATTTTCGGTAACAGTACGTCAGAGTAATTAAGGTTAATTATCTGCAACTACAGAGGTCTGCTATTGCCACAACCACCTGCTTCCATGACAACCTGAAATTCATTTGATCTTTCTGTATTTTCAAAGCATGGGTAATTTAGATTTTCTCATGCCCAGAGCCAGTGGAGTAAAAGCTTTTACAGTTTTTAATTAAATAAAAACCGTGAATACCTGGTGGTCTTACATCAGAAATCCTGCCTTTGGACAGCTCAAAAAACTTCCGCAGATGGTAAAATTATTATGATTTCTTATTGTAAGAAATTCTGTGGGTTTCCTGTTATTCTGCAGGACTAGTAATTAACTCTATTCCACTCAGGGGAGGGTTAACAGTGGGTCTTTGGACTCTAGGCCAGGCATTCAGTAGAAGTAAAAAATTCAACCAGCTGCAGCAACTGGCAATGAAAGAAGGCAAAGCAGTCTTGGTCATTGTGTCTGACAAGGCCATGTCAATGCTTTAAGCAAAACATGCCAATTCCAAAACAAGATGGGGAAAAAAGAACATGAAAGAGACAAACATAAAGTTGGGTAGAACGTGGTTTTCCTATACTGGCAAAAGGCTTGACATTTCCAAAGCATTCCTAAGAGACAAATATAATTTGTTTTCTTTAGATCTGACAGCACAAAAGCATAGTAATGGAGGGGAATAAAGAGATCCACCAGGAGGCAGGACAATTCAGATCAAATGACAATTCCACTTTAAATCTTCTGCATGGCAGGGCATCTTGACCACCATAGTCTCAGATTTCATGAGTGGAGAGGGACACAGTGTGTTTATAATATTTCAAATAATTGTATTCTGGTCCTGTCAAAGGGATGAATATATCCCACAAGCAGAAGGAATCACACACATAAATGGCTGAAGGGCTAACCTGCTGTAAACCATGCATCACTAAGACTGCTATGGGTTTTTGGTGGTGATTTACTGTAAGAAAGCATAAAAACCAACAGTGTTAAGGTTTTTATTCTTTTCCCATAAATTGTTGGTATATTGGCTTTTTTATTGAATCAAGATGAAATTTGTTCGGGCAGACCTATTCAAAGGTGGGGAAAAGCTTCCAGATGTTGTTTGTTTGAAGAAAATGTGCCTATTCTTACCTCAGGAGAAACAGAATGGTTAAAGTTGTCACTTGCTTAGAAATGGCTTAGAAATAACACAAAAACTCTGTGGTTCTTTTGGAAACAACCACAGCTTGTGAGTACTCCTAGAGACACACCAATGCTGGATGACTACAGGATATAAGATACCTCCTTAATGTCCCATACAGAACAGTTTGACAACCTGATTTGCTCTGTCTCCAAAACAATAAGCATGTTTATTATTCAAACAGATTGTGTTTAAAATTGCACCATGTCAGCTCATAGAAAAATTGCTGAACAGTTAATTTATTAATTCATTCAATTAATGAACAAAACAGCAATGACATTTCCCCCACACACACACCATATCAATATTCTGATAGTAGAAGAGATACACTACCAAATCACCACAGAGTTATATAATGCCTGCAAGGTAGAATCCCTTTGGAAATTAAAATCTGGCTGATCGTTTCTGTCTTTAGGGTCTTAAATTCAGGGAGAGGAAAGACAGTTTTTCACACACTGGGTGTCTAAAAATTAACTTGGAAAAGAAGATGTCTAAGCTGGAGCAGTAGCTCAGGCAGAGTCCAGGCACTTAGAGCTTCAGTTTAAAGTGTCTCTCACAGGAAGGGGTTCAGTCCTGGCTGCTGCCTCCCAGTAAAGTAGCCTGGGAGCTGCTCCCCAATATCACCCAGAGAAAGGGGCTGCCCTCAGCTGTGCTGCCATTGGGTTAGCCCTGAGCTCATGCTTCTGATTTAGTTTCACCCAGAAGAAACTGAATTTTTTTTTCCAAGAGTGATCCCCAAGTACCTGACAGCTAAGTAAGCATAGAAATTACTACAGTTGTGAGGAGGACTTTGTAGTCAGTTGGAGAAAATTATTTCACAGAAGCTACGGCAGTTGATTCCTTGCTACCCTGTAACCTGGGGGGTCTAATTTGACATTGCAATGTGGCATAATGTCCTTGCCCGAAAACAGATTACGGATCTGGCCACGCATCTCCTGAATAGGGGCTGGTTTTGCTTGTTTTGTCCGGAATTCCTATTCTAAAATCTGTGAAATTTTTCACCAAAGCTGATATGATCTCAATGTTTAGATTTGTCAATCACCAAAAAAAAAAAAAAGTACTACTTAGTCAAATTTTCTGCTACTTCTGTTCAGGTATCTCTGAGAGGAGATTTTGGGAGCCAAGAGCAGCTCTTAGTCTTTTGCTTTGTAGCCTTGGGTTCAATCAAGAGTCACATGTTGTGTGTTGCTGTTCGATCTGGTTGCAATATGATGCTCCAGATGATGCAAACACCTGCTGCCAAACTATGATCCATTTCAGCAAGGTGAAACATAGTTCCTTCCAGAAAACATAAAATAAATATTTCAGTGGTGTTTTACATGGTGACCAGGCTTCTGCTGCACAGATCTCTATTAATGTCCTGAGATCTGTCCTGGTTCATATAATCCTTTCCAGGATGGAAGCAAAACCTGATGTTCTGCATTAAGTGACTTCAGCTTTGTTTCTTACACAATGCACTCTCGAAGGCAGTATGCATCCTTTAATTTAGCTCTTCTGAGTTATGCCTTCAATAATTTCAGATTAATATTATATTGCAATAATGGCTAAGAGATTATTTCTCTCTCTCTCCTTGCTCCATTGATTTTGATGTCTTTGTTTGAAAGTGCTGCAATCACCTACCAGAAGTAGCATATATGACAATCTCCCCTTTGCCTGAAATATGCCACAACAATTTTGTCTTTGAAGGACAATGTGGAGGAGAATATTTCTCATTCAAATCCAAGTGAGTCTTAGATTTGGTAGCTATATCAGAAGAGAGCATTGAAGTTTTATTTAATAATAAATTGACTTACTGTGCATCAAAAATTAGAGATAAGAGGTGCATTGTTTTGTCATCTGAAGAAACTGTACTGGCTGCTCACAAAAAGCTTCCATTTAGATCCAAATAATAGAAGTGGTTGTAAAGTGTCATCAAATGACTATTCCATTAAGCTGTACTGGATTTTAGTTTTATAAAATGAAAAATGCCAAACACAGTCCCTGCCTGCTGCTCCATGCCATTTATGTGCTGATTGACTGGGGAATGTGGTGCATAGCCCAAAACTGATGTGGTTTTAGCTGTGTGTACAATTTTCAAATTAACCATTTTTTTAAAGTTATTCTAAACTATCAATCTGTCATCAAACCTAGGAGCAGAACATCTTGTCCTTTTCGGAGACAGGGGCAAATTTTTAGAAGTATATTTTTACTGGCTTGCTTTAGGTTTCTATCACAGTTTCACAGGAAGATTTGTCTACTGCTGTAATCCAAGGATCCATGCCCAGAGGGTACCAGTGTTCCACCAACCTTCCTGCTGCCTATTGTCCTAGCAGCTCTGCTTAAACTCCCAGTCCTACCGTGTGTCCAGTCCTGGTTGTGCTTGTTTACTCATGGGACTTGAGTGAAGGGCTCTAGATGAATGCTCTAGGAAGCTTCCTCTCCACTCCTGCTTCTGGTCTTATCTTGCTAATTTTGAATGGGTTTGGATACAGAATCATAGAATGGTTTGTGTTAGAAGGGATCTTAAAGATCATCTCATTCCAACCCCCTGCCATGGGCAGGGACACCTTCCACTAGACCAGGTTGCTCAGAGCCCCATCCAACCTGGTCTTGACCACTTCCAGGAATGGGGCAGCCACAGCTTCTCTGGGCAACCTGTGCCAGGGCCTCACCACCATCATAGTGAGTAATTTCTTCCTAACATCTAATCTAAACCTATTCTCCTTTAGTTTGAAGTCATTGCCCCTTGTCCTGGCACTCCAGACCCTTGTAAATAGTCCCTCTCCATCTTTCTTGCAGACTCCCTTCAGGTCCTGGAAGGTCACAATTAGGTCACCCCAAAGCCTTCTCTTCTCCAGGCTGAACAATCCCAACTCTCTCAGCCTTTCCTCACAGCAGAGCTGCTCCATCCCTCTGATCATCTTGGTGCCTCCTCTGGACTCACTCCAACAGCTCCATGTCCCTCCTGTGCCCCCAGAACTGGAGGCAGCTCTGCAGGGGGGGTCTCACCAGACCAATCCCAGGTGCAGGACTCATCACCTTGTCTTTCCTTGCCTTAGGTTGTTGATGGACCCTGTTAACAGCACCTTGCTCTGACTGGGGGGGTTCAGACCTCTGGAACTGTGCCCAGGTGGGTGAGGGCACCATCACTGCCTGAGCTGGGGTTGTCCGTGGCTCTGGGCTCATTCTGACTCACAGAGCAGCCCTAGTCTTGCTGATCCCTGAGACCAAGAGCTGTTGTTCTGCTGACAGCTTTTGGTGGTAGAGGCAGAAGAGCACAGAGCTGGCTGGCGGTGGTCTGTCCATACAGCTAGTATGTTTTTACTGGCTGCACTCTACATAGGGCATTCTATTATTCATTGTAACGTGTTGTAACACGTCAGCTTGGTCTTTTAGATCTTTTACCTTCTGAGACTATGCCAACCTATGATCTCACCTTGTTAGTGGGAGGGGTTTTTTTAATGTACTGCTTGAAAACCCACTGGGCTCCTGCACACCTGGTAACTCCATCTGACATTTTGGGGCTGTGCCAACCTGTGCCACTTTAGAATAAGACCCAATGCAAGGGCAAATTCCTTTTATGCCAGCTCCTTCTGCAAAGAATATTTATCAAGAGATCCACAGCAGATCCTGAAGACCAAACTAGAAAGCTACTACATCGCCAGGAGACACCCTCAGATCCTGAGTCTCCTTGTCCTATAGTTCTTGTAAGGATTTCTACTCAATGCAGGACAAGTGTAAAACAATAAACACGTGAGAATGTTTATGCCCTTTCCAACATGACCAAAGATTGTGTCAGAGGGAAAGCAACTGAAGCTAATTAAATCAGTGCTGGAGTGATGCAAAAGGTTAGAGTAGACAATGAACAAGCAGACTCTGCTTTTGCAAATGATTAGTTTGTTTGTTAGACTTCAGCGATATGGGTCGGGAAAGTGTTTGTGTGCAGCTAAAGCTCCCACCCTTTTTGAACAGACTCTATGTGCTTCAGGTTGAGCAAACCTGCTCACTGACTTCTGTCTTTTCAATAGCCACAGTAAGGACTGAGTCCAGCTATTCTTTTCAAGCTTCACTTTCTTGGAGCTTTCTCTAGGGGATTGCTCGGTTGCAGCTGCAAGTTTCCTCTGCTCCACAGCACACTCCAAACCCTCTTGTATAATGCTTGCAATAAATAAGGTTTTTCTACCAGCATGAGTAAGCAGTAAACACCACCCCTGTACAATTACACGAGCAGCTGAGTGGAAGGTGGTATGCCGTAAGCCCTCTCTATCTGTGTGTAGGGTCCCAGAAACTGCCCTGTTCTTGGCAGTTCAGTTAATTCCCAACCATATCTGGAGCTTTTTATTGCTGTTTTTCATTTGCTGTGTGCTTCTGGGCTGAGCAACTGCCAAAATACCATAAGCAGCAATCCTCGTTGCACTGTTCTCATGAGATTTCCTTTCTTCTTCCCTGATCTCATGCAATTCCCCACCCAGCTTTTCCATGCCCAAATGATCTAGATAACTGGGTAAGAAAACACAAAAGTGTTTTTCATAGTCATCAATTATAGTATTATGTATGTTTCTAGACTTGAATGAATAAAACAAACCGTAATCTGTCATATAGCTCTCCATTTAACTTCAAAAGTGTATTTCAGTTCCCTCATTGTACACTTTTCCTGAGTGTTTGAGCTTACCTAGCAGAATTCTCATGGAAAACACATTCATTTTACTGTAGTTTGAATTTTGAGCTGTCCGCCAGAATCTTTAACTACACAGCCAAAGGCAATGTGACTTTTCAATTTTCCATTCAACCATGCAGTTTGTAGTGTCTAATGTTGAAAGTGTACATGGAAATTATGTATGTTGCATACAATACTCCACAGCAGTACCAGTCTACTGATGATATTCACAAATGTTTTGAATTAAAGCAGAGATTAGAATTTTGTAAGCCTTTCTCAAGCATCTTTGGATGATCCTTGTGGGCCCCTCTCAATTCAGGATATTCTATAATTCTATGATATTCTATCTTGTAAAAACAGAAAGAGGTAAAATGATTGTTTAAATGCTTTATCGCAATTTGCATAGTGAACACAAATATATACTTTTACTTCTGTGGCAAATGAGTGACATTTCTGACCCCCTTAAGAAAACAGAGATCTGTACATTTATTTAAAACAGTGCCTGAAGTTGTAAGCCTTGAAGAAGTCAATGTCAACTGTCATGTTACAGTTCCATGGGCATTTTTCTCATTGACAAAATCAATTTAGACCATTCCTTGCCCTTCCTTCCAACTGTTCATTTCCATTCCCTGACTGCCCTGTCAATCAGTCTGGCACAATTACTTGTGGACTTTCTCGATTTATCCTTTTTAGCCAACTCTTTTTTTCCCTGATGAATTATTTTCAATCTTCAGCTTTTCCCCAGTTTAGTTCCTCTTTTTCATTATGACCCTGTAGTAGTGGTAGGGTGAGTTTGAGGCGGCAGCAGAAAAGGAAAAGCCTGGCTTTGCTGCTGAGAGCAAGTCTGATGTGACAATGGTTTAAGACACTAAAACGGAATTTTGGTTATCTCTAGACCCTTTGTGGGAAGGGTATCTGCAATTTAAATATTCATGTATCTAAAATCACTGCAGAACTTAGATTTTAGGCTTGGACATCCCTTCTTAAGATAAAGACAGCAGTGAAAAGCAGTGCTGCCTTGAGTGGACTTTTTTGTAGAAGAACATAACGTTCAGTATGAGTGCTTTGGATCTAACTCAGACACAGCTTGCTCCTGACATGCAGGAAATCTAACTCATGCCTTCCTCAAATGGCTTCTGATACTCAACCATATCCAATCCTGCAGCTAGTGTCAAAATGTTAAATGACTGCTCTGGAATACAGGTAAGGATGAATTAAGAACTGCTGATGAGAACATGCTTCTACATTCAACAGTTCTTAGTCAAGTCTATGGCAAAATTCCTTTTGGCTTTGATATTAAAGGAAATTGAATTATGTTTTTTGTTGTTCTCTGCTGGGTTTTGGTGGGGGTTTTTTACAGCTTTTTCCTTCATTGACTAAGCTCTTTCAGCTTTCCCTCACCCAACCCAGCCTTTAGAGTCCTGAACTATCTGCCCAGCACAAAAGAGTCTTCTTCAGGGCTCCAGAGGACAAGCGAAACTTTTCATGTTTACCTTGTGGAGGAACAGAGTGGGTGGGAATAATTCCTTTAGGATGAAAATATCTATCTAATGTATCTGCAGAGCAGTTTGCTGGATAGCGTATCTTTCCTGATGACAGGTTAGGATTCCTATTGCATCAGTAATATTCATTTACTAAAGGTCACAGAATCCTATACACTCTCATAGCAGTATTTTATAACCATGGTGATCAAAGGATGAAGTGATGTAAGGCATCATGGAACAGCAAAGACAGGCTGCTCTTCAGGGAGCCGGGACTCACAGCAAGGTAGGCAGGGGCACAGACCTCACCAAGGGAGCTGCCCCACCCTACCCAAACCCAGTGGCAGTAACCACAGCCAGCCAAAAAGTCTATAATGATGAGGTGAGTATGAGAACAAGCTAAAAGTAAAATCAGTGGGCTCGGTTAAGGGCCAAAATTAAAAGGGTGATAAATTGGGCATGGCTGGACCAGCAACATAAGTCAGGTGAGTGGCAAAGGGCCTCAGAGCAAAGGAAGGTCAGAGCCCCACAGCTCTGACAGCTTTTTCTCCAAAGCTGCTCTTTCACAACCATCTGAACCAGCGGGTAATTCAGCTGTGCTGCGTCAGAGCTGGCTGTGAGCCCAGGGAGCAAAACTTTTCGAGGTGGGGAGATGCACTCAGGGACCTGGTGAATTGTTTGCTGGGAGCTCTGGCCTTCTCTTACAAAACCAGGTGATTTTACAAAGAGAAAAAGTGTGTAGGCTTTCAAGTTCATCAGATTCTCTGTCCAGACACTGAACCTCTTGTCTCTTCATCTCACCTCTTCTTACATGTGGGAAAGGTTTCCCATTGTCACGAAGTGAGAGCTAGTAGAGGTTGAACATAAAAAAAACAGTGCTGTTGTAATGTTGCTTATTGAATAGCATTTCCGTTCCTTAATGGTGGGTGAGATTAATCCAGTATAAGAATTTTATTATATTATTTTGTTATATTATTAATGTACTATTAAGATACTATGAAATCTTACAGCACTTTGTGTTGGAGCCTGTGTTTCGATCTAGAACCAAGAGATTGCTAATCCTGTAGAAGCTTTTACATGTGAAAAGAATACAGAAAATCATTCATCTCTCCCTTTCTCAATTAAAGGGTGTAATCAATGGGGAACATACCAGTTGCCTAGTTGAAAGATATAACATTCGTGTTTATGATGGCAAGAGAGACATAAAAATCTTCACAGTCCTTGGCACACCTTCCATGTGGGTCTTGGCACTCAGGGCAGTGCCATTTCACCCAGAAAACTGCTGTCTGTTTCAGTGTGGTAACCAAGCACACTGGCCAGGGATAATTTTGGAATAAATCCTTACTTCTTTCTCATTAAAAAAAAAAAAAAAAAAAAAAAAAAAAAAAAAAAGTTCCTTTAAAAAGAGAGATTTTTGTTGTGGTTAAATTAAAAAATGAAGGATATGTACTTATCCACAGTGTGAATTCTTTGAAAAGCACAGAGTTCTAATTGTTGAAGTGGAAAAATCAACTATTTAAGAAATGTAAAACCCACTTTTTATTTCAGGTTTGAAACATAGTGATTCTCTGAGCCAGGACACACAAATTTTAGCTTTACCTTCTAGGGTTTGGCTTCTCATGTATCCTGGCAATTAGTTTGGCCTCTACAGTAGAATTCTGGGCCTGAGCTTGATTAAGAGAACATTTATGAATAACATCCTCAGAAAAATTAAGGCCATGGCCAGGACCAGGCCACAGTGGCAGTGAAGTAGGTGTGCTCTATGGCTAAGCTGTTCCATAAAACAGAAGAACCAGGCAGCTCATAACTCTTTACATTGATAGCAGTCATCACTCTTTTTTCACAACTTGCTAAGCCCGATTGGAAATTCCTGAAATTTTCATTTCACTTCTTTCTAAGTGCACTTGCCAATTGCAGTGGAAAACACCAGGCACCGGGGTATATTTATTAATATGATGCTATTGGCATGATGGATGAAGCACAATTTTACATAGGGAGAGAAAGACCAACCTCTTTAATCTCTCTAAAAAAAATAATTGGGCATTAAAAACGCTATTGCCTTCATAGAGCTGGATCCTGCAGCCCTTACTACCATTGATATGACTGAGAATAAAAGAAGACTGTCAGTCTTTTAAGTATTTGGATCTTTTCAAACTTTGACAGCCCTTTACTGCAAATGGTTTTTTCTGGCTCTTTTTAATCCTTCACCAGTCTGACAACTAAGCTGGTTACTTGGGCAGGTTGAACTGACTTGTACCTTATGAAATTGGTTTATTGGACAAAAAGTCCCCGGAGTTCCCAGTGGGGCACTCCCTGCACTCTGCACCAGTCCTCAAATCAACACGACTGTGCAGAGCATGGCAAGGGTGACCAAATCTACTCTTAGAAAGTCATGTCACCTGAAATCAGGGGCACTGGCAAATGCCTTCCAGAGAGGCAGTAGCAAGGTCGCTATTTCCACTATTAGTTTCCTTCTCCTGTTGGAGGGGCCTTTGTTACATCAGAGGTGAGGGAGTCCTTCTCAGGCACTATTGATTGAATGATTAACTTTGGTGACCGTTCTCCTGCTGTGCTCTGTACAGCTGGTCCTTCTACCCTCTGGTCAGAGGTCTCTAGTTGAAGGTAGATACCATCTTGATAATACCCTCCCAGCAACATAAAATCCACCTTGGAAGGATTACTGGTTGGGTAAAAAAAATGCCACCGCCTCTTCCACCAGGAGATGAACTACACTGTAATATATAATACACAAGCAACATTACGCATTAAAGACAAGCTTTGTCTGACCTAATTTTTGCCATTTTTTATGCCAATAATCTTTTCTAGAGTGGTTGTCTCAAGTCTTTCTGTGCTCATTGAAGAGAAATGGTCACTCAACAGGTGCTTAGAATACACGTCGGGGCTAAGAGGGCTCTGGGATATATATGTCTGTCTGTTGACACAAAGACAAAAGGTGTTTCAGCTGGGCACCTTGCTTTTAAATCCTGATGAGAAGAATCCCACCCTTACTCTGAAAGGTGGAGTGCAGTCAGAGGTATCAGAAAATATCCCTATAACAATCCATAGGATTTAAACAGGTAGGGGTTTTTCAGCTGTTGTTCCCATAGCCCACAGAAATGAAGTGTGGTATCTCTGTGTGGTATTAAACAGGAGGTGATAGATGTATGTCTGTGAGGATGATCTACCATCTAACATATAGGACATATTAGACATGCAAACATCTACCATTTAACATGCAGAGGGTTCTTTTTCATAGCCAAAGGGTCAAAAATATTTCAGGGCTATTCATGAGGTTTTACAAACTCACTCATACCTAAAGTTTGTCTGCCAGGGCTTTTTCCCTTCTTCAGGCATGCACTTTTAGACTTTGAAGGATGGTTCACACAACTCTAGAGACAAGTCCCTAGATACTTCTCTCATTGTCCTGCAACCACTTGCAAGAAGAGTGAGGTTATGTTACTCCAAGGGGCACATATATCTCTGCATTTGTCAAAAGGTAAAAATTTCCAGAAGCAGATGGAGTTCGGAGCTTTTTAGTAAGGACTTCTCGGATGTGGCTCAGTCCCAGTCTTGTGTCTCTAACTCTCTAGTGACCACCAAAGGAAAGCCAGGCAGAGGACCATTCTGAGTCAGACGGAAGAGTTGACAAAGCCAGGGCAGGCAGAATGGATGGAGTGTGATAGAAATAAGGGACATTTACAAGCAGTCTAGAAGACAAACTTGCTAGGGGCTCTATCCACAGTTCATTACTGGGCTGCCCAATATCATTTTAAGGGGAACAACACAGCCCTTGTACGCTGCAAAAGTGGTTAGGGAGAGTCCCAGAGAAGGGCGATTCCAGAGTGTCAGGAAGTCATAATGCACGCCAAGGGAAAAATGGGTGAGTCTTGCTGTAAATCCTCTACTGAATAAAAGGGGTACCAATATTCCTTCCCACACTCTGACATGACTTGTAGCATTCCACTAGGAATGTTGCAAACACAGAGAAAATGGTTGTGGTAGGTTGACCCCGTCTGGATGCCAGGTGTCCACCAAAGTTCCCCCTCAGCTGGGTAGAGGAGGGAAAACACAATGAAGGGCTCGCGGGCAGGGAGAGATCACTCACAAATTAATGTCACACACTAGACTTGGTGAAAAAACTAGTTTAAATTTACTACCAATTTTCTCTACTTCCTCTCCCACAGTAGTGCAGAGAGGTGGGGAAAGTGTTTGGTGGTCAGTCTCTTCCACTCCTTCCTCCTCAAGAGACGGACTCTTCCCCTGCTCCAGTGTGTGGTCCCGCCCAAGGGAGACGGCCCTCCACAAACCTCTCCAATATGAGTCCTTCCCATGAGCTGCAGTTCTACACAAGCTGCTTCAGTGTGGATCCCTCCCACGAGATGCTGTTGCTCAGAAACAGGCTGTTCCAAGTGTCGGTCCCCCATGGGGTCACAAGTCTTTGCCAGCAAACCTACTCCACTGCGGGCTCCTCTTTCCGTGGGTCCACAGGTCCTGCCAGGAGCCAGCTCCACAGTGGGCTTCCCACAGGGTCGCAGCCTCCTTTGGCCATCCACCTGCTCCAGTGTGGGGTCCTCCACAGGCTGCAGGTGGATCTCTGCTGCCTCACCATGGGCTGCACCACGGGCTGCAGGAGAACCCCAGCTCTGGTGCTTGGAGCACCTCCTGCCCCTCCTTCCTCACTGACCTGGGGGCCTGCAGAGCTGTTCCTCTCACATATTCTCTCTCCTCTCTCCAGCCACAAAATGTGCCGCTGTTTTACTCCTCCTTCTTAAATACATCATCCCAGAGGCGTTACAACCATCCCTGACTGACTCAGCCTTGGCCAGTGGCAGATCCATCCTGGAGCCACCTGGCATTGGCTCTGTTGGACACGGAGGAAGCTTCCAGCAGCTTCTCAGAGAAGCCACCCCTGTAAATCCCCGCACTACCAAAACTGTGCCACACAAACCCAATGCAATGGTTTAAATGTGAAAACCACTTCTTTGTGGATTAAACTGACAGTTTTTCACTCTTATCTGCTAAAAAAATTTTGACTCTCATCTAATTCATCACGTTGCTGTCTGTGAAGACATGCTGGGAGAAAACAGGTCTGGGCACTGCAGTTCTGGGCATTCTCTTCAGAAGACACCTATTCTGTACAGTCCATTGGGTCAGCCTGCAAATCATGTGGTTTCATTGTTTTCTCTTTCCTGTTTCTAAGACTTTTGCACAAGTACTTCAACAAATATGCACAAGCATTTTCTTCCACTTTAAATGTGATTTCCTAGTGGAGCAAATATTATTCTAATTACATAGCACTTTTCAGTGAGTATGCTTGTAATCTTTCTCCTTACAACCCCAGGCTGTAATCTGTGATTCTGTAATATCTTCATTAATGGCATAGATAAAGAGATCTAGTGCATCCTCAGCAAATTTGCAGATGGCACCAAGCTTAGTGGTGCTGTTGTGATCAATTGAAAACTGGTCTATATTTTAAATATCAACTATTTTCAATTGAAAGTGTTTTAAGTAGTACAAAACTCATTTCAAGAGGGTGTACTGTGACAAATAGTGTATCTCCCTCGCTTTTTTTATGTACTCCTTGATGGATGGAAAGGGCTTTGCTCTCTGAGGGAGTGTCCGGCACTCCGAAAGAAGTTCCTGTTTTAGAGGAATTAGGCAACAATGCTGCTTCCAGCATCATCTCTTTACTTCTTGGTTTATTGTTGTTGTTACATGTAACAATATATATATGAGTATGTAATCAATGTTCCTCATGCAAAAAAAAAAAATAGCTTGAAAAAATTATTTCAAAAGGCTTAATGAGAAAAAAGCAGTAATGTTGAGCCCCAAATACAGCATTGAAAGACCTTTTAGGAGCTAATTATTTTTCAGCCAGGCTTGGGATTTAGGAATCTGATTTAATATTGTTAAACTTTGCTGTCAGCAACAGTGGCATGGTACCTCCCAACATATTTATACATTCATTTGCAGCACAGCAAGCATGCTGGAGTACTTTCTTCTGTCTAGATAAGGATTAGTGGTGATTTCTCTCCTTTCCCTGTTTGCATGTAGGGGTTGCTAAAAAATGCAGCTCTTCAGGGTAGAGTTAAAAATATCTACTGAGGCTACAGAACATAAAAAGTGGGGCAAGGTGCAGGTAAAAAGCAGAGTCTTAAGGAATATCCTTGTTTCTGATCTTCCAGGAGCTCTGGGTATGGTACACAAACAACAAATCCCTGCAGAATATGTTTGTCTTGAGAACTCTCCTAAGATCCCAATAAGCACTGAGCTCTTAGTAAATAACATATTTCTGCTACATATCTTTCCCCAGTCCCTTTCACGTGAACATTTTTGAAGGGCAAACACCTAAAGAGATGGAATCCAATTACTCCAATTTTGTGGTTTAGCACTTCAGCTACACTTTTATAACAGTTTCAGTCCTCACCTCCTTGTCTTTGCGAGGGCCTCAGGCACTGGTGGCAATTCAGGCTCTCCTAGTCTCCACTCACCACATTCAGACTGATCCCTTGGGAACAGAAACTTTATAGTTCAAGTGTCTGGGCTCAGTATGAGGGGATTTGGGTGACAATAAGCAAAACTATGCAGGAGAAGATTCAGTCATCTCTTGTGGCTTTTAAAGTTTCTAAACATGTGAAAAACTAATCAGGGTTATCCAGCTCTCCAATCCCCAAAAATGTACCACTAGCCCTTGTATCAATAAATAACTGATAGGATTGTTATTCATATTATTATTCATATATATATATATATATAACTTGTTTACATCTTGCTAAATTCTTTGTTTCACATACGTTGCTGCATGTTCTGCTAAAAAGTATTTATTTTCACCATATTTAAGTAACTCACCTTTAAACTTCCCTGAACGTGACTGTTCTCCCTTTAAAGAGCATATGTGATACTGTATACTCTTCTCTTTTGTTATTTACTTCTTCTCTAAATGAAGAAATCCTTTCTTTTTCACTAATTTTCCAAACCTGGAAGCTACCTGATAGCTTTTTTTTGAGGTAGAGCTGATTATAGATAAGACCACATGTGATATAAGTGGCTTAATACCAATTTCTGCATTATTTATTCCACGTGTCCTTAGGTTGCCCAACTCTGTTGTCTAACAGCTAAACAATACCCTCTCTTGCTCTGAGGGGGAAAAAAAAGGCACAAAAACCCCGAAGTATTTCTCATGTACTCATTTAAAAACAGAGCAAAGCAGATGGAATATTTGAACAGCCCTAACCATTCTTGCTTCAGTCTCAGAACTTTTGGGTTGTCTTTCATGGAGTGCACCCATGGTTTTAACGTCTCAAACCGTGAGCCTTCAGGCTCATGCCAACCCATAAAGCAAGTGAAATGTTGTTTTTTAAATTTAATTTATGTTTCTTTGTTTTCAGGGACATTTCTGTTCCCCAGCTTCAAGCTGAGTTTGAAGCTGCTTCCATCCGTACAGCCTACTACTCCTCCTGCAGAAGATAGCACCATAGAAAAAAATATATTCTAGTAATGTTAGTCTGGGGTTTTTTTGAAACTTAAAATCTGATTTTCATTAGACCAAAGTAACTTTTAAATAGTGGGAGGGGTTGAGGAGACAAAAAGTGATTTTGTCTTCTCCAAGACCTCTCTGCTTTGCCTTATTCAAGACCTTTCTAATTAGGACGATTTAAAATGTCCTCAGCATCCTGCTGAGTCTAGACTATAGGCAACACAGGACTGGAAAACTTACAAGTAAAATAGAAATCTTTCTATATTTTATCTCTTTTTCCTACATATTTGGTTGGGGGGTTTTCTTTTCACTTTCAGCTATTTACTTTATAGGTCAATAAAGGATGGATGGAAAAGGATGGAACTAGGGCATTAATCTGAAATCTGGAACTGAATCCAGCTCCTTTGTTTTCCATGAATTTCTCCTTAGTCCTTGGCTGAGGCCTGTGATGCTAATTTCTCAAATGTACATAAGTAATTAAATGGTCCCGAAAGCCAAAGAAACTGGTTACCTTATTAGGACCCTGATCTTTGGGAGCCTTCAGCTCTTCAGATGACCAACATAAATAGAACTACTTTCCTACATTACAGGATAGAAAATATGATTTGTAGAAAACAGTGGTGAAGAGCTTGGAACTTGCAGAAGTAAGGACTGGGTTCTCCTCACTTGCACCTGCACGAGGCATATGCGTGTACATTCTTAGATTCCTGAAGGAATCTAATCCCTTCTTCACTGTAGCCACCTCAGAAGACTCAGAGAAACTTTGATGAGGCTTACACAGGTGAATAACTTCAGTTACGTGAATCTTACATGGAAACAAAACACACCGTGCCTGCAGAGTTGACTTAGAAGTGCATCTGTGGATAACTGCATAGTTTTGGTTCATTTAATACTGGTCTTAAAAGCTTCTGTGATAGGGTTAAGTTTAGGTTGGTTTTCTATAGAAATAGGTTCATCCATCCTTCCCGAAAACTTTTGAACTAGTTACTCTATTTCAGATCAATTCAGCAGTGGAGTGGATGTGAAGACAAGTGTGTGTGAATTTTCATGAAAAGGGGTAGCTGTGTAGAGAAAGAAGTCAAAATTAGCGCTTTTCCTGAGGAAAATCACACATCCAGAGCTGTTCTCTGTACTTTTTTTTGGTGTTTTTTTTTCTCTTGTGTTGGTGCTATCAGAACCTCTTTTGGTGAGAGCAAGGAGAGAGGAAAGCATAGCAAGTGCTAACCGAAAACTTTTAGAACAGGAAAGTGGAGCCAGGGCTGGTGCCTCTAACAAGGAAGGTCCTGGACAGAAAGCAAGCAACTGCCCTACAAGCATGTGAGTTAGAGGAATGGTTGTGCAAGAATGGGAGGGAGGATATGGTGGCAAGTTCCTATTTAGTTTGTGAAACTTAATAGCTTTCCTATGTATTTAGGGCCCACCAAAAAGCAGACAATATTATCTACACTCTCTACTCTTTTCCTCAGGGGTGAAGTAAGGACAAACTTTCAGTCAGACCTTACCAGGTTTCCCAGCTTTTGTGGGTTTTAGTCTGTCCCTTGCAGTTTAGGGGAGGGAATTTGTTGTTGGTGGTTTTGGGGTTTTTTTTGCTGTGGTTTGAATACTTAAGGAATGTACTCTAACATACCATTGTAATATCAATTGGTTTGCATGTTATCCCAATTATATAAAACTCTTGGTTTTGCCTTCCAAATGCAAGGAAGTCCATTGGACAGCATGTAAGATTCATCCCCCCAGTCTCATTTGTAGCCGTAGGGAGGGCGGGGGAAAAAAAAGCTATTGTGCAAAGAAATAAGAAATTCTCAGTGAAATACAGCGATGCATGTCACATTTTTGGAGAGAAGCAATGGGAACCCTTCTCTAAAGCATATAAAAATCTTTGGATACACTTGCAAGCCCCTTCCAAACCCTTTGTTCATGTGGGATCCTACAGGGACAGCCTCTGCACTGGAGGCTCCAGGCTCCACGGGGCAGGTCGGCCAGGATATTTTCAAATACCCAGGGTGTCGCTTCAGCAGTTTATCTGACTTTGTGAAGAGCATCAGTCAGTTCTCTGGCTGGGCCTCGCTCCTCTCTGTCAGCACAGTGCTGCAGCTTCCCAGTGCAGCTGTGCCTCTGCTTGCCTTTGGTATGAGGGGGCCATTACAGTGCAGATTGCCCACAATGGGACATAATGGGGGCAGAATGTGCTCTCGTGTGCTGGTTTTGGCTAGGATAGAGTTCATTTTCTTCATAGTAGCTGGTACGGGGCTGTGTTTTGAATTTGTGCTGGAAACAGTGCTGGTAACTCAGGGATATTTTAGTTCTTGCGGAGCAGGGCTCACACAGTGTCAAGGCCTTTTCTGCTTACCCCACACCACCAGCGAGGCTGAGGTGTTGGAGGGGACACAGGGAGTTGGGGGGGACACAGCCACGACAGCTGACCCCAGCTGCCCAGAGGGATATTCCAGACCATATGACATCATGCTCAGTATATAAAGTGAGGGAAGAAGAAGGAAAGGGGAGATGTGGAGTGATGACGTTTGTCTTCCCAAGTCACTGCTACACGTGATGGAGCCCTGCTTTCCCGGATATGGCTGAACACCTGCCTGCCCATGGGAAGTGGTGAATGAATTCCTTGTTTTGCTTTGCTTGCGTGCACCTCTTTTGCTTTACTTTTAAACTGTCTTTATCTCAACCCGTAAGTTTTCTCACTTTTACTCTCCTGACTCTCTGCTTCATCCCACTGGAGCAGGAGGAAGTGAGTGTCTGTGTGGGGCTGAGCTGCCAGCTGGGATTAAGCCACATCATCTTGCAGCACTGGGACTCCCAAACAAGGATGTGTAGCTCTGGTTGCTTCCATGGCTTCGTGAGATATACATCAGTTGAGTATCTAACCTAGGAATACCCCCTTCCCTACCTTTCCCTACCTATGGTGACACACGAAATAACCTTTTGGGATTTCCAACTTTAGGAAGCAACACTTCTCAGAATCCTCTTTCTTCACAAAATGAAACAGTCATTTTTCTCTTACTCTGACCATGTTTCTCTGTGGGAACTGCAAGGGAAAGAGCTCTGTCAAATATATTCTGCTTTTTCTTATTTTTAAACATATGTTGTCTTGAATCAGTGAGAAGTCTCCTATGCCCAAACATGATTAAAACCCATATAAGTTAAGTCTTTTCAAGCTGAGTGCATGTTATAAAAGCTGCTGTGAGTCAACAGCAATTTTACAGTCTTAGTTTTGTGTGGTCCTTGTTTGGAGAGTATTAGGCATGAAGTTGTCATACTGGAGCTCTAATGGGTGCACTCAGTAGGTGTGATTTATGAGACTTGTTGCCTTGTGAGAATGAAGTCATGTTGTGTATCAGGGTTTCCCTGCAAATGAAGTAATTAAATTTTTTCATCTTTCTTACAAGGTGTCCTGAGTGGAGTTAAGAACAAGCATGGGGGAATGTACAAGGGGGGTGGGGTGGGAGAGAGAGGTGATTAGACTCCATCTGTTGATGAACACTTCCAGCACATCTTTTTCTAAAGTCTTCAACTGAATTTCATTTGCTGAAGTCTAGTGCCACGTCTGGAGGCAAACAGCACATCTTTTACTTGCCAGTTCTATTTATATGCCTGTGAAGTAGATCATTGTAATGAATACAGATGGGCAATAACTACAAAGTTATTGCATAATTTTTCAAAATTTTATGATTGCCTTTCCTACTTCCTCTTAAAATAATGGCTTCTCTGTGCAGCCTGCAGACCATTCAATATATCTTTCGTACATTTTACCACTTCAGCAGAATTTAATTTATTGGAGACACACTAGAAGTGGTAGGTAAACAATCTACAGAAAGAATCCAATTTATAAGACAAGGAAGACTTGAACCAATATTAAGTTGCTTTGGAGATCACTTGGTGAATGCAAGTATATATGATTTTTCGTCTTTCTGACTTGGCAGCAGAGGTCAGTGAGTGTGTGTGGGGAGGAAGTCAACTGAAAGCCACCCACCACCAGCCTTACAGAATATAGAACAGGTTTGTAATAGGATGTCTTGTTGGATGGAAAGTGTTTCTGCACTATTTGCAGGTTTAAATCCGCCTCAGGGAAAGTTTCAGACCTGCTATGAGAAATACAATTTTCTTTCACAGTGATGAGGTAGGCTTGGTTTTGCCACCCTGGTGCTGACTGGAGTAGTCTTGACCTCTGACTGTCATTCTACTTTCTCCCTCCTCCAGTCTAATCTACTCTACTTCCACTTCTGAAATAACAAAGCACTTTTTCCTGAACTGTGACTATGAGTTAACTGACTCCTGAGAGCACGATCCATCTCCCCTTTAAGTCAATGGAAGTCTTTGAGGAGATAAAATGAGTATTGGATATGTCCCTAAAATAACTGGGTTTGAATCCTGGCCACACTGAAGCTGATGGCAAAAAGAAATTGGAATTTCACCTCGATGTCTATGCATCATCTGCTTTATTGGCAAAGACTATCACAAAGTCTGCTTACCCTTGAAGACAGTTAAGCTTTTGAACCACATGCAGCTTTTCTTAGTCTCACTTCTAAAACCATTCCCAACTCAAGACTGCAACCCTCAGGACCACCAATAATGAACTGTATAAATTCCAGTTGATCTGGTCTCTGAACCTTGTTTTGGGACTGGTTTATAATTATGTAATTGATCCTGAAAACCAAAGTCCTTTGACCTAAATATTCAAAAATGCTTTGCCTTTTGGGTGCTCAGCTGGAAATCTGTCAGATACACTTGATTATTGGTTTGGGGGTTTTTTTCCATACTTTTGTGGTATTTCATCTATTATCTACTGTTATAATAAATTTGACCCTTGCTACCCACTCAGTAGAGTGCATCAGTTGTGTTTTGTTCGCCTTTCCCTGAGGCATAAGGACTCTGACTTTGCTAGAAGAATTGTCTCTAGAAACCACAAGCACATACTTAATACCATGCCAGCAACTTCATGATACTATTGTGAATAGAGCTAAAATTTCTGATGCACTTTTTTTCATTCTGATCAACAGTTTACAATTGGAAGAAGAACTGAAGCTTGCAGTTTCAGGGTCTCTCAGTGGCCTCCCATCCTCTGACCTGGAATCTTTCATCCTTCATCCTGAATTAGGCATAGAACAGAGGCAGGTAAATCCGTTTAACCTTCACCCCTGCTCCAGACACTGAAGCCTGTATTATCAGCATTTCAAATCATAAGTTTTCCTTTCAGATGCAGACAACCGTTTTCTTCATATGAGGTCACAAGCATTTTGGATTCCTGATCTCCTCAAAAGATTTTGCTCTTGCTTTTCTCTCTTCCTATATTTTTTTAATACTTTGGCATACTCGGTTCTTTCACCATATGGAACCACTTCTACCTCCTTATCCCCTGTACACACTTTCCCACTCAACATGATGACATGTGACCACTCAACTCATAAACAGGAGTTAGGGAAACAGAGGTTAAACCACGGGCACCAAAAGTGGTTTTGAGAATGCAAATGTGGAAAAAGTGGGATAATCCACAAGCATGTGGTTTGTTACCATCTGCCTCATGCTCTGAATGTATAAGCACATTCACCCAGAGTTTACAATTGAAGGGATACAATGTTTTTTTTTCCTGGTAGAATACTGTGCGTTTTGGCTTGGAAAGCATGCTTCCTTCCCTTCCCGTGGTGAGAGCACAGGTGCTGCACGCTGCTATTATGGTTGATCTTTTCCAATAAAGATCCCACACAGGCCAGGATACTAAACACACAACTTGACTTTATCCTGAAGGATTGCCTAAGATCCCACATCTGTCTTCTTCCTCCTGCAGCCCCATCTAGTGGCTCCCACATCTGTACATCTGCCATGTCGCCCGTCTAGGTGCACAGGAGAAGGAGAAACCACAGAATAATAGAATATTGCGAGCTGGAAGGGACCCAGAACGATCATCGAAGTCCAGGTCCTGTCCCTGCACAGAAATGTGTAAATAATGACATATAGCGGTGTAGAAATACACTTAAGCAAATTCATATTTTCACCTCTGGATTTCATAAGCATCACTTAGGCATTATTTAGGTGATCTGCAGCTGCTGGTGCTCAGACAACAAATTTCCCCCGCGGTGGAATGAAGGATTATAGACTGAATCACAGAGTCTATAAGGTCCATGGAAAATGCCATCCTTTGGGCACAGCTCAGGGCTGTTGGCAGCTGGGGCTGACTGCACTGCTGCTCCATGGACTTGCCTCAAAAAGGAGTGCTGACTTTTCAGAAAGCTCTTGCCCAGTAGATCATGAGTGGCTTCAAGGTGCCACAGGGGTTATGCGTCTCTTAAAGGAATCTTTTAAAAGGAGTAAAAATTAATTTGTACCAAAATGGTATAATGCATATACCAAATCAATCCAAATCTTCATATATCCATATAATTCAAAATGGTATAAGCCAAGAGGGGTAAAGAAGGATGGGAGAATACAGCAGTAGCTCCACAGCCTTGTCTTTGCTATAAATGTCTATTCAACAGATGAGTTCAGCATTGAATGCCTTATTCTTAACTTTTTCTGTCCTGTTTTAATTTCATTAATTTTGAGTTTCCATTGAGAATAGACTTCAGGTGATTAAAAAAAGGAAGAAGAATGCCTAAGGAGGTATTAGATTATAGGAACTAATGGAGCATCTGATGGGAGATGCAGTGTCTAAGGAAGGACTTAAAGCAGATAATGAAACATGGATCTTACGGAAGCGGGTGAAACAGTCCTATTACCCAATTCCTGCTTTTGGGAAGCAGGGCTTAGTGCCCATTTCCAGAGTCTTCATCTTTGGGCCTCACGTCCTTTGTTTGTGACTCAGTGGCCACAGAGGGTCCTGGGAGCATCTCTCAGCATCATCCCTCAGTGCCTTGGTTTCTGGCACCAGCAACTATTTCAGCTGAGACACTTCACCATGGCCACTTCTTCAGAAGGATGGGTTCACCAGAAGCATGGAGAGAAAGGCTGAGTGAGGCACCTGAAAAAGGTAGAGCCATTTCAGAGAAAGGGGCACAACAATTTGTCAGAAGCACAGAGCCAACCTGTTGCTGAAACCTGGCACCAGATGTGAGTCTGGGCAGAGCAGAATCAGGTCTGTAATGAACTACAGAGGCTGCAGTCAAGAACTGCTCCAGGGTTTGGGAAACATATGGCACAAGGCCACGTAAGCAGTACAGGAATCTTCTGCCAGACGTGCTTCTGTTATGTGGGTGAAGAGCCACATGATTTCTGGGTCTGCTGGTCAAATTTTCATGTGCTTTCAAATTTTCATGTTTTCCTCATTGTCTGCGAGGTAACCACGTCTTTTCACAATACGAAGGCCTGATGGAACAGGCAGCTGGTGAGCTGCAGTTGGTAGGCTTGGGACTCAGGTCTGCTGCTGACAGACTTCATCCAGGCCATTTCACCCTCTGTGTCATACTTTCCCAATTGCAGAAAACAGTGTTAATAATATTTAACTACCTCACAGTACTAAATTGCAGCTTAATTAGTGGTTTGCAAAGCACTTTGAAATGCTCACTTGAAATAGGCAAAGGATAATTAACATCATGTATTTATTTAGCGAGTTTTCCTTGCCAGGCACAATCTTCCTAAAATTCTCCTTGCAATAACTGTTTGCACTGCTCTAGAAAAACAAAGCGGTTCAGCCAATAGGTTTTCTGTGGGGAGATTTTTTGTTGCATGAATCAGACGGTTGAAACTTGAAGAGAGTGGCTGACAAGATGAGGAGCAGACAAGTGTCTGAACGGGGAGGAGGGGAGGACATGAACAGATGCACAAGTGTTCATGCTCCTTCAGAGGTGTGTGCATTGTACCAGGAAACGTTAGTGACACAGCTACAAGGTTGTTGTTCACTTCTGTGCTTGACCATAACAGGTGCCCCATTCTTCTGCAGGACTGCTGCTTGTGTCTTACTTCTGTAGGACTTCTGTCTCCTGGGTGAATGCAGGCATCAGTTACACAGTAAGGTCTTTGGAGTTGACCTCTTTCTAAGAGAGATTTCATACCTCTGCCTCACTGTGCTTTCCAAATTTTTCTAAATACGGAATGATGGCTTCAAGACCAGGACAGGAAAAATCTTAAACCTGAATCATCATTACCACAGTGAAGCTTGTACCTCTGCCCTGGAAATGTCACAGATTCACAGACCTGCCACGCAAACTGAGCTCTCTATGAGATGGACGTGGTATAAGTGATGCATGGTGGGTTGCAGTCCCCAACAACAAATGAGGCAGCACACAAGAAAACACATCCCACTGGGAATCTGTCAGGGCTCCTGATTTGAGCAACTTTGTACATGGGCACACAGTGACAGGACAAGGGAGAATGGTTTAAAGCTAAAAGATGAGAGATTTAGATGAGATATTGGGAAGAAATTCTTTCCTGTGAGGGTGGTAAGGCCCTGGCACAGGTTGCCCAGAGAAGCTGTGGCTGCCCCATCCCTGGAAGTGTCAAAGGCCAGATTGGATGGGGCTCTGAGCAACCTGGGCTAGTGGAAGGTGTCCCTGCCCATGGCAGGGGATTGGAACTGGATGGCCTTTAAGGTCCTTTCCAACCCAGGCCATTCTGTGATTCTCTGATTTGAAAGTGTAGCTGCAGTGTTAGAGGAAAGGCTAAGTGTTAAGAGTGGTTTGAATGGTTCACAAAGAACTTCTGGTAAGAAACTGCTTTTTCCTGGATGCAACTGTGCAAACTGAATTTTAGGCCTAGATTTTGAGTTGACCATGAAGAGGTCATGGTCATTCACTCCAGAAAGGAATGACTGATATTTTCACAATGGCCTCTCTATGGTCTGTCTTTGTTCATGTCTTCGCTTTGTTCACCTCTGAGGTGAGATTGGGAGAAAATACTCAAACGGTTCCTACAGCCTTTCCCCAGCACTATGAGTGAGAAATGGGAGGTTCAAAGCAAACAGGGGAATTTGATGCCTAAACCAAGCATGCTTTACCTAATTAGTCTTTACAATAACAAACACTGAAGATTGCTCTTGAGACATATTGTGAAATCCTGCCTCCTAATGGGGATATAGTGGCTTAGAGTAAATTGCAATGACATTTCCCCAGAAGCTTGGGTTCAGGAACTCAGTTCTATAGATCAGGTCTTGAAGAACAGGAACTGGAAAGATAAACCGAGTGAGCCCTCTGTGCATGTGTTGATAATTTTGTGTGACTCTTTCGAAGACATCACATCATTGAAGAAAAGCACATTTTGAAAAGGTTACTTGGAGGGTTTTGGATAAACTAGAGCTATTTAATTACATTGATAAATTTTGTTTGCTTACATCAGCATTGCTAACCTGAAACTTTCATAAAACGTGAGTCAGCACCCTCAAAATGAGGAAATTAGTTTAAAAGTCATGGTATTTCTAAAATAATTAAATAAACATAGTTTGAGTTTTCACTTCCCCTCCCAATGACCTTCTGATTTTTAAGCTTTTAGGTCTCCTTTTCAAGCTTTGCTCTATAATCACCCTGGTTGGAAATGGAGTATTGGTGTCTTTTTTATCAGTGAAAGCAGAGATCATAACTTAGTCATCTGCCTTCGTCAAATGAAGCTGAGAAAGCACCAAATGTTGAAAGACTTGAAATCAGTGAAGCCCTGGGTGGGAGCTCACAAGGGCCACTTCAGTGCAGGGGCACAGGAACGTGAGGCAGGACTTGAGCCCAAGACTCAGACTCACCCCCCCATGATCACTGATCTACTTACAAAGCACCAGGTCCCACCTTCCCCCACAACAGGTCATGCCTTCCTCCAGGATCAGCTTTGATGGGATCAAAGAGGCTGCCTGCAGAACAAGTTACTAATCTGTAAGGCTGGAGCAGATCTCAGGTTCCCTCTGAATTCCAGAGCGTTTCAGCTGGTAAGGTCAGGCTTGTCCCTTTCTTTGACTGAAAACCTACCACAATGCAGAAGTGCCCTCTAATGTTGTTCATGAAATAGAAGGTCTGAAGGCTCGAGCAAAGCTCCTGATAGCTGCAGGTGTATTTTTCTTGGGAAGCTAAATTGCTAGAGAAACAAAAGTTTTGGTTGGTTTAATTTGGCAAGACAAAAATGCCGTCCTAGGGGAAGACTTTATTTAGAAACTTTATTTTTCCCCTGTTAACTTAGATATTTTATTGAAAAAAAGTTAAAAGTTCAAAAGTTCACAAGAGATTTTTTTTCTGTCGTACTAAAAAAAAAAAATAAAAATTGTAATTTCCCAGTTGAGCATAAGTGTCCATAGATCAATTTGTTGTTATAGAATATGTTGAACCCAAAAGTGACATTTAATTAGTTTTTGTGCTATAGTTTTAAATTTTTTTCTGTAAAACTTGTTTGCCTAATATAAGATTCTGTAGTCCCAGAACAAAAGGAAAAGGGGACTGCTTGCTTCTAACAAAAATCCTGGCTTTGCTAGCATGTGATATGCAACATGCAGTTCTACCAGCCAAACTTTTTCCGTAGTGGAATGGGGTCTAATGATTTTAATTGATGATATTTCCTTATTCTAACTAAGAAATACTGTTCACCATTGGAAGCCTGATCATGACATGGATGATTCCTCTCCAGACAAAGCCAAGAATGGTCAGCCAATTTCAAGGTCAGCTACTAGGTGACAGCTGGCACTTGAACACAGGAGATAAAAATAGTATACAGACTTCATGTGTGCCCAGTGAGCAATGTGTCTGCAGGCTGGTTTTGGTGGGGCAAACATTTCACTCTGAAATGAAATATTAATCTGACCTTTTTTTTCTACACAGACTGAGTTCTCAGGAGCAAAACAATGGCTGCATGCAGAGCCTTTAATATTATACTAAAAATCGGATTCCCCTACCAAATACAGTGCATCTCACTCTGGGGACTTTGGCCTTAGGAACAGTGCAACACAGGCTTTCATAGGAGAGAAGGCCCAGAAAATAAAAAAAAAATAAGGTTCACTGTAGTCTTAGAAAGACTCAATAGAGGAGCCATCATCATCTAACTATGTAGGACAGATCTGAAAACAAAAAAAGAGTGAGAGCCTGGAGGAAAGATGCAAGAACATAACAGGATAATTAACAAAATACTCCCAACAAAGCGCACCACTTGGGATTTTGTAAATATTGCCCTGTGTGCTGCTTGTGCCTGCTGGGATGAGTGGAAAAAACATATCTGAGCTTGCTGCTTCTGGCCTCCAGATGGTCAGCATACAGAATGGGAAGAGGATTCATCAAAAAATATACATATGTATAAAAAAGTAATGGATAAGTTGAAGGGCAGTTTTGGGGGGTGTAGGATAAGACTTTTGGCTCATTGCATGAATGGCAGGATATATCTGTGCTTCCTTCTCTGATCCAACCAGGCAAACATCAGCAGAAGGGGTGATTGTCATCGGGTGCATGAGAAGCTGCTTACTTGGGACTTGGGAGAGCCTGGAGCAGCCTCACAGGGAGCCTTGACCTTCAGAGGGCAGCTGGGAAGTATTACTGTGGGTGGTTTCTTAGTTTATATTTCCTCAGAGAATCCTCAGACACTTCAAGCAGCTACAGCCAGATTAGATGACCGGTCAGCCTTTTCAATTCCCACTGTATAGCAGGTGAAACAATAAAAAAAGTATCGAGTAAGGAACATTAATCTGTATTCAGAGCCCTTTAATAAATGATAAATAAATATATCTGCTTCGTTCCTTTGAATCCTACCCGCTTGTGTTTAGCTGTGTGTTTTTAGTGGCAACCCAGTCCCCATGAGCTGCAGGCCCAACGAAATCATGAACTATTAAAAAAAAAAAATAAAAATAATCTGAGCGGGGATTTAAAATAGGGTGTGGTGGAACAGCGAGGGTGAAAAGTTTGACTGTGTATCAATAGGCTGTTGGGACCTCCTGGCAATCCCCTCGTTTCCCCTTCAGTGAACACATGATTTTTGCAGAGGTGCATTTTTGCTGCCACGTTTTTGCAGCTTCCCATTTCAGCCCGAGTTTATGCATTCCCCAGCAAGAAATCAAAAGCTATCACAGGCTAACCCTCATCCTCTGAACAAACTTTTTCATTCAGGAGCTTTGGCCGAAGCAGATAGAATGCCACAGAATTTTAAATTTAAAATTGAAGTTCTCCCCTCAGCATTGTGTTTAACTCCTTGTGGGAGCGGGACTGGGAGGATATTTCTAAAGTAGTTTCTGGCCTGCCTGAAGCACAAGCTGTGGGAGATGTAGCATCGGGAAGGCAGGAAGGGGAGAATGGTAGAGGAGAAGGAAAAGGAAGTTGGTATAGAAATTAAATAAAGTGAAAGCTACAGGGATAGTTCAGGGAACAGGGGACAGAGTATCCAGGTAAGCTGTCCATGCAATGATGAGGAGGGAATAAGAATCACCAAAAAAGCAATCACCAAGTGTAGGTCCCTTCCAACTCAGCACATTCTATGAATCTCTGACAGATGGTCCCTTTCATTCCCTGTTTTCACTGAACTTTATTGGATAAAGGGAAGAGCTGTAGAAGACAACACTTTCAGCAAACCAGAGTCACCATTCCCTGCTTTGCCTGTGTGTGATTTACAAATGGGTTTCATGACCAGCAATCCTGCACTGTCTCCTTGAATAGTATGTTGATGTGAAAAACTTCTTGGAAATAAGTCTGTTCAGTAAAAATGTAGGGTTTGGTACTTTTATTTTCTTGCAGTCTATATCTCCCCTCTTCTCTCCCTTAGCCCCTTTTTCATCCAGCTTTTTCTTGAGCCACATTTGTGAGGACGTGGCCTCATATTTAAGCATGTAAAAATATAAAACAAAGGCAGGAAGTGAAATTCATAGAAAGACAGCATTTTATGAGTGCAAAAGACAGAATTAAATGTTTATTTCCATTTCATTATTGCTGTGGGGGCATATCTTTTTTTTATTTATGAAGGATTCCTCATAAGTGCACGATTTTTGTATTGGCTGGTGTTGGTGTCAGTGAAATCCACTGCTGTTGATTAAAACACTTTCATTCTTTTTTGGTGAATTGGGCATCATTACAGTTTAAGGAAAAAAACTATAGTGGTTCCAGGCAGCTATTTTTCCTGAATTCCCCGTTGCAGATTCTTTTTCTCTAGGCAGGAAACTCTAACAACTCTAGGTGAATGGGCCAAAGGAAAGCAGTGGTTTTGTACACTTCCCTAACATTCATGTGGCTTGGGCCATTCCAGAGGCTTGGAAGTCTTGCTTGGGGACTCTGAAACTTGCATTTTCAGAGTACTCAACAGACATTTTGGATAGATGACAACTGCCTCTTTTCCCTGAAGTCCTTCATTCTAACTTTTCCATTAGTATTTACTTTTTCCAGTCACCACATCTTGCAGAAGGGTTGGGGATTTTCATTCACTGCTAATGCTGTCAGTCAAAACTGCTGGTTTTCTGGGTTTTCTTTTTAGATTGTCTCTAAATTCCACCTTCCAGCTCCATACACAGAATTAAAGTTGGTTACAAAGCTCATGTTATTCAGACACTGTGTCTTTCTTCTGTGTAGTGTCTCTGGTACTAACACTAACACACAATCAGGTCTTTTTTACCTCAGCTTCAGCTTCTTTCATCATTTCTTGCCTTCCACATCTAACTAGAGATCATTTTTCATGCCCCTGTGGCGGATAAGTGTTAACATACTAAAATCTGGGGTGAAGCAGCAAACACCAACGGCGTGTTCCCACCTTGAAAAGGAAGGCCCTGGACTAGTAGGGCAGATAGAATTGAACAAGAAGTCCTGGATACTCTTATTGGCTACATCTGAATGCTATTCCAGCTCTCCCTCTCCCATCGTCAAAACCAATACACTTTTTCCCAGGTTCTCGCCTCATTCCCTCTGTCCTGCAGGTAACATTCCTTTCTTAAGAAACCAGTGATTTAAAGAAAACATGTTTTGAGGACTAATTTTCTAAGGTTGTGAGCCAATTAAGAATGCCTTCAGACTTTGTATTTTTCATTTATTAAACTGTGGTGGCCTGAAGAGAATTGCTCTCCATTCAATTTAAGATTATAATAAGAAAATAGAACACTGAGGACTGGGCCTTTAAGTAAATCAGAAACTTTTTCTTTCTGTATCAAAAATAAGAACAACTTAGAAGTCTCAATGCATGAAGCACTTCAAGAAAATGTGACTAATACACCAAAATGATGAGTCTTGGTTCTGTCACGTTGCTTCACTCAACTACACTTGTGTATGTCAGCTGGCACAGTGTAACCTGTCTGGCTCACGATTAGAAATAATTTGGGCACAACAGTCAAGTTTGTATAGCAGATGACCCCACCTATGTTGAATGTGCTAATCCCTGAAAGGCCAGAGTATTGTGTAAAAGAGTGGAAAATCAAGGATCATCTTAAGACCAGCTCATAAATATTACATTTATATTGTCCAAGAAAGGACTTATCTTCTCTCTGAACATTATTCTAATGCAGATGTGTGGGAATACTTAAGCCACATGTAGCATCTGGTGAAGATAAAGATTTATTTTGGCTGAACTGGCTGTATTAACAGATAGAGATCCGGCTTTGAACTAGCTCTTAGTTCATAGCCTGCTGCTGCCTTGGGATTAATTTCAGAATTTCTATTTGTTTTTAACATGGAGAAATTACTTGCAGCTGATTTTTTAATATCTTTACATTCTTCTAACAGGCAAGCTACTGAAAAGAGATGGGAAAGTCAGAAAAAACTAAAAGTGACAGTAACTAGCTGTTAACTCATCATGTGGAGACCAGTGATGAGGGGTGTCCCTCAGGGGTCAGGACTTGGGCTGATACCATTTAATATCATTGTCCCACACAGACAGGTGGGATCAATGACAGCCTCAGCAAGTTTGCTGGTGACACCAAAATGTGTGGTGCAGTCAACACTCTAGGGAGAAGAGGTGGATCCAGAGGGACGTGGACAGGCTGGAGAGGTGGGCTGATGCCAACCTCATGACGTTCAACAGAGCCAAGTGCAAGGTCCTGCACCTGGGTCATGGCAAGCCCAGACATACCTACAGGTTGGATGGAGAAGGGATTGAGAGCAGCCCTGTGGAGAAGGTCTTGGGGCTGGTCTAATGGTTGATGAAAAACTCAACATGAACTGGCAGTGTGTGCTCACAGCCCAGAAACCAACCGTGTCCTGGGCTGCATCCAAAAGAGTGTGGCCAGCAGGTGGAAGAAGGTGATTCTCCCCCTCTACTCTGCTCTTGTGAACCCCCACCTGGAGTGCTGCTCACAGTTCTGGTGTCCCCAGAATAAGAAGGACATGGAACTGTTGGAGCAAGTTCAGAGGAGGCCATGAAGTTGATAAGAGGACTGGGGCACCTCCCCTGTGGAGACAGGCTTAGAAAGTTGTGACTGTTCAGCCTGGAAAAGAGAAGGTTGTGTGGAGACCTCACAGCATCTTGCAGTACCTGAAGGGGCTACAGGGAAACCAGAGAAGGACTCACCAGCAGGAACTGCAGTAACAGGACAAGGAGTAAAGGATTCAGACTGAAAGAGGGGAAATTTAGGTTAGATATTAGGAAGAAATTTTTCCCTGTGAGGGTGGTGAGGCTCTGGCACAGGTTACCCGGAGGAGCTGTGGCTGTCCCATCCCTGGAAGTGTGAAAGGCCAGATTGGATGGGGCTCTGAGCAACCTGGGATAGTAGAAGGTGTCCCTGCCCATGGCAGAAGGGTTGGAACAAGATGATCTTTGGAATGAGATGATCCCTTTCAACCTTCGACATTCAATGATTCTGTGACATCAACTACAACATTTTGGTTTCATTTTAAAGAAGGAATATCCTCATCTTGCAGAAATTAGTAGCTGTCTTGACAAGAGCTGGAGTTCCATGTGTTTATTCTTGCCATGTTGTGCCTTGGCTAGACAATGCTCTCTTGCTTTGTGGATCTTTGGCCTGCACCACTGCCTTCTTCTCAGAAGTGTTACTGTGACAATGCACAAACACATTTTCAGTCTGTGTCCTGCTGTCTTTTGCTGAGACTCTCTTTTTCCAGGACATTTTTTGGGTTGTTGGACCATTTTTGCCTGACTTTGTCTGGGGTGCAAAGTGAATACTTGCAGAGGCAGACAGATGGGCAGTGAGATATCCAGTGTTGCCGCTGACTCCTGCTGTTTTATTTCTAGTTTGAGTATGTCTTGCTTTCAATGGTGAAATAGAAAATACAGTGGGTGGTGGTGGAGGTTAGCAGGGGGAATTTGCACACCAGAGGAGGCAAGAAGAGCAGAGCTCCTTTGTTGACACAATTCGCACTAGACAAGTTTCGGTGATGGAGAGTGAGATTAGAAAAGCTTTTAGACTCTGGCTCTCATACAAATAGGCCTGTACTTGCCCAAGTACCTCTGTAAGCACCTAGAATCATAGAATATCCTGAGTTGGAAGGGACATACAAGGATCACTGTAGCCCAAATCCTGGCCCTGTACAGGACAGCCCCAAGAATCTCATCCACCTCTCACTTTGTGATATAGTTGGTTGCCTCCTTTGTGACGTCCCTGCACCTTGCACACAAGGTTACAGAGCAAGAAACGGGCCTCAAAGGGCATTACCAGCCAGTACACTGAAGGCAGCATTGCTATCAAACTCCAAATGCAACCCAGCAGTGTACACTGTCCCCATGTGAAGTCTCCTGACTCCCCCTCCTTCCACACCTCCAAATAACCCAGTGCACTCAACATGCACTGGATTAAAAAGAAGCCCCAAGCTGAAAAGCCTTGAGAATGTCTTTGTAGCTTGGACACATACATTCTCCTACCCAGCCTGAGTTTCTGCTCCTCAAGGTTACTGCCTTCCCAGCACATCTGCTGTCATGCAAGCAAGACAAGATGAACTACTGGCATTAAAAAAAAAACAAATCTGTTTACCTTCCCCCGACTAGAAGGAGGGGATTTTGGGTGGGCAGATGAAGTGGGAAATGAAAGTTTTTTCTGCATACTAACTCCATATACAATACTCAAACTGCAGTGGTTTTTCTTCTGTGATTCAAGTCCAAAATTTCAAACAAGTTTATTATGCGTCCACTTCACTGCAGAATCTCTTCAGATCCAACAAACCAACCAAGTGCATGTCATCCTTTGGCCTTTTAAGCAAACCACAGTATACTGTAGAGAGGGTTTTGAGTGGGTGGTACTAACCACCAATATTATTGCCCAGGGATGTTATTAACACAATAAAGCTTTCTGTGGGTTCCTTCTTTTGATTATAATGTAATATTTCAAAGGATGTTACCATTGTAATTGTGACTTTTCTACCTAAAGCTCACTCAAAGTTTTAATTGAATTTGGGTTTTTTTGAATTTTCAGATAGGATTTTACGTAGTGCATGCAGTCCCACTGAGCTCACTTCTCTACCGAAAAAAAAAATTAAGTAGAATGAATTCTTTAAGAATTGTTCAGATTTATCTGCATTTATGATATAAAAAATAGTTAAAAAGTAAAATCTGACCTATACAGAAACAGCTTCCTGCTCCAGTTCATCCCAGAAACTGGACCAAGTGATTTCACATGAAAGTATACATCCTTAGGGAAAGACAACATGGGAAAGACAATGCAACCCAGGATAGGGGTTTTTTTAACCATTTTGCATAGTCCTTCTTGATTCCCAGGCAAAGATAAGTGATCTGAAGAGACAACAGTCAATTGAATATTTCAAGAATTGAACTCTTACCCTTCTGAAAAAATGTGTCATCTTTTAGACCTGTAGCCACTGCAACAGACCCTTGTCTCTTCTTACACTCTTCTAGTTTCTGAGGATTTATGAACCACGTTTCTACTCTACACTGACTTCAAATAATTGAGATAAATCAGTTTCTTGCCCCAGCTGAACTCTTAGTCCTGTGACTTGACCAGTCCATACAATCCCAGCCACCCTGTAGCATACTAGGTAGTCAGCAGAGAGACTTCCACACTGGCGTAGAGCTTTTCACCCTTACTCCTTACTTGAGGTCCTGGTAGATTGTTCAAATGTTGTTGACAACTTGATGACTGGTGTGTCTGAAGGACTTGCCTGTTTGGTCTATATGAAGTCAATTAGTGACCTCAAACTTGGTTCCATCTGAACAAATGCATTTTCCTTTAAGCCACTGTCGTGGATTGCTTCCACTGAAGAAACCAGAGGAATTACCAAACTTCTTCCTCAAAGAGGTGGTTATAGGTGCAAACCCACCTTCTGGGACGTGTGTAGCAAGGTTGGAATTTGAGTGCTAGACACAGCTGTGACTAGAAAGGTTGTCTGATCCTTTACTGAGCATGTTTGCTGAGGGGACAGAAGGAGTAAAAGGATTTATGTGGAGAAGTCGAGATAAGGGGGATATACTCGGGCTATCATTTCAGACAACCTTGAAATGCAAAAACTAGAAGTGGTCTTCCTAGAGAACTGGCCTGCCTGGCCATCACTCCTGACTTGGTATCTTTCATCAGTAACATATTCAAAATATGTTAAAACTAAAAACACAGAGAAGGGCATTGGGCACTAATGAAAAACAAGACTTTCTGCTTTTACATAGTACTTACACAGCACTGTAGAGACAGGCAAAGTGAAGAACTCTGGAGAAGGTTGGGCTTTAGAAGATGTGGGAAGAATGGATTAGGTTTTCGTGCTTTAGCTTGTTGGCTGCTTTTCGGCCCACGAGTTACATCTAGATGGTGAGAACCATGGAGTTCAGAATGGAAGAAAGGTGTCTGATTTTATTTAAATCTAAGTATGTAAAGAAGACATTTACCATGGTCTTTTTTGCACTGAAAGAAATCTCACTGACAGTTACTCAAAGTGATCAAACAGACAAAATAGTCTCTTCTTAGACTGAAAATCAGAGTAGTTCATAATTTTTTAAAAACCAGATTAAAAAAACAGCTAGAAGGCTTAATTTACTTTTTTATTCTCACTCCTAAAATGCTGAATCCATTTCAATCACAGCTGGGAACAAGGACAGCCAACAACAACACATCACTCCTAGCATGATACCTTTTTATGTCCTCTTCTGGGATGCATCAAATGTTGATGACCAAATTATGACCCTTTCCACCTCCCTTACTGAAAGCATAGAACTTTTGCCAATAGTCATCAGCCAAGGTTGTAAAAAATGTGAAGCATAGGATCATGCCTAAGATACTAAAGCAGGTTCCATACTATCAAACAAGTAGGTTCTTAAGCAGCTGCTGGTGACATCAAAGCTGTCAAGTACTTGTCACTATAAAGACAAGATGTCACTTAGATATTGGTAGAGGTTGAGCACCTCAGTGTCAGGATCCTTCTCTCTGAAAATTTCAGGCTGGTGGCTTTAGCCCTGATACCCTTGACTTTCCTTAAAGAGAGGTAGGACCTTTTTTAAACAAGCCCCTTCTGTTTTCAACAGCATTTAATCAGTACAGGAGGTGCAGTGTCAAATTTTAATGTTGTTGTGGGACAGATAAAATGTGAAGCACTCCCCTCTATTTTCCAAAATCATGGTGTTTCCGTGGCTTATCCAGTGATACATTCAATATTCCCTGAAGGAAAATGAGACAGAATGTGTCACTAAGGCTCACATAATTTTGATTGAGCCGTTGGGATCTGTTTCATTCTGTTCTCATAAGTGGGGAAGCAGTGATAATGAATGACCTGACAAAGATTTAGAGGTAGAGCTTAAAGAACCACTGAAACATTTGTTTCAACAACTTTACAGTTTATTCAAGGTTTTCAGCCTTTCTGGTTGTTCAGAGTTGAGAGGGATGGTTTATAGGAGTAAACTTCCTTGTGAGGTTAGGATCAAATTCTGCAGTAGCTACTCCAGAAAAATCTTCAAGCTTTCTTCTTCCCACCACTTTCAAAAACAGGTTGGACTAAGGAGTAAGGCACTGATAGAAGGATGTAACACAAACCTTCCTGAAAGGGAAGGCACATTTGGGGTTTTCTCAATGATCTTTATTCTCCCACTTGTTCTGCTCCAGTTTGTTATGACAGAATCTGTAAATCTAATTTTGTCTTCTCAAACAGTAGATCTAAATTGTATTGAAAACCCAATGCGTGATCAGTGAGATAAAAAGTCTTTGAAGTGCTTTAGAGGAGTATGTTTTAGGTCACGGGGCAGAACTTGGAGTACAGTAAGGTTAATAGTCTCTTGACTTTTATCTTCAACACAGTTTCACACTTCTGACACCTTGATAAACTTTCCCTTTACTTCAGACTTTCCCGGAACAAAGAACAGAAGAAAACCACTCCCCACCCCGGGGACCTTTTACAACCACCCAGTAGGGGGAGAAAGAAACAAAAGAGTGGTTAGTGTCTGGGTAGTGCAAAATCTATTTTTAAATTAGAAGTTAGAGTAGGCTGGTCTTTTCACTTTTGACCACTTCTGCATATGAACAAAACCAGTAATGATGATGGCAAAATTTTAACAGCCATGAGCCTCATGAGGTGAATTTCCATGAATGCCAGTGATGTTTTGGCTACAACAAAAAATTAGTCATTAAAATTACTCATTATTGATGTATAGAATCATTCAAAGGGTTTTTTGATTTATTCTTCATGAAATGATTAATGACTTTTTTTCACCCTCAGCTGTTCTATAACAGCTCTTGGGAATCCTGAAACTGAAAATCTGTGTCTTTATAAATATCTTTTTATTTCAATGGGGCATACACGTCAGTCTGTCATTGAAGTACTGCTCCAGAAGCAGTGGGTTGTTCCCAGCTGACGTGCTGTTCAAGGGCTGTTGTAACACTGTTCATGTGTGCTAGAGTGTGAAGATCAATTTGCTTCAGGGACTGCTTACATGTGCTGAGATACATGACACATTGGTTGGCACTGGTTTTGATTTCAAAATCATAACAGAGAAACCACTAACAACCTTTAAGCAATGCCTCAGCTATTTAGAGTGCATAATAAGAAATTACAGAAAATTTGTAAACTACACAAAACCCCACTAAAAAGTCTAAATTTATTACAGCTGTGGGACTAGGAGCTAACTGGTTGAACAGAAGGGACTTAAATTAACATGTTTTAATTAAGTTCAGATAAACTAATGACTCAAAAGCAGCAATCTATGATGATGATCCAGTAAACTATCTGAAATAAAAGCTGGTAAAACCACCCTAAAGACAGGCCTTTTTTTTCCTTAGCATTAATATCATTAGCACAACAGATTGCATTGTCGTAAGAAATCTGAAGAGAAAGTGCAAGAATAAATAGATGATATCTTAGCTACAGTCTTTCCATTGGAGAAAGACTTGCTGCTCACAGGGGAGGTAAATTGGCCAGTGGCATACTTTCATGGTACAGTTGAGAAATCAATGCCTGATAGCTTACCCTGTTGATCAGATGTCAGTCTTTGGGCTGTCAATCCACCCTCTTTCTCAGGAATTAAACTACTTTCTTCAAAAAGATTTATTTAAAATAATTTGAGGCTTCCTATCCCTTTCATGTGTCCTCCCTTTGAATGTGGTGTGTGGTTCTTTGCCTTGCATGGTCAGGCACACTTGGTTCTTTAATACACCCAGAGATTGCAGACTGAGAGTGATTTTGTGTTATTTTAGTACATTGAAAAGGTTTAAAAAGAGCAAAAAACCTGAACTGAGCTACCATCATCTTCAATTCTTCTGCAGAAAAACCTAATATCAAATCCATATATGGGAATATATGTCAGAATCAAGAAACTCAATAAACAGACAGTGGTCTTAAAGTAGTGCAGTCGACTGTAGCCAGAGGACAAACACAGCATAGAGCAGTGGATCAATCCTCTCTTTGGAGCATTTTATGGAAAACTACGGCACATTCCATTTCTTTCTGTAGGAGCTCACACAGGCATAAGAAGTGAACATCTTTAGGGAAATTTTTGGACAGCTGAGCTATTTGACTCCTTAACTAAAAATTTCTGTGGCACCCCCAACTCTCACCCCGGTCTCCTCCTGTCTTCTGCTCCACTGCCCCATTTTCAAAATGACATGCTATCCACCTTATGAAATGAAAACTACATCTTATTTGAAAGACAGCAAAAGTGGGAAAGATCCCTGCAGAATCAGAAGTACAGTAAAGTATTCCAGGCTGCTGTTGCCCAATTCATCTTGTTTGCTTAGAAGGCGGTGCAAACACTTGTAAGCTTTTCCTCAGGTGCAAACAGAAGGAAAATAAGTATTCACTCAAAATCTGATTAAGGATATAAAGTCATCCAGTCATCCCACGCTGGACTGACTCAGCCTGGTCTGTAAAATCCATGTATGAGCTTAAGGAAGCCACAGACTTACTAATGCCCCAGTCTAATAGCTTTATCTAAAGAGAATGTTGTTTGGTTATTTCAAAGCTGTTTCATCTTTTTTTCCTATTCCCTGTGAAGTATGAATTTCAGAGGAGATGAAGGCATTTCAGGGTAAGTGCTTGATCTAAAGGCCAGATCTAAAAGGCATTTAGTCCCCTAACATGCTTTTGAATAGTCTGCTTCCACTGGGAAATTACTATTCTACATGCTCTGAGTGGCACACCAGTAAGAATACCAGTAGGAGAATTTCAAGTGGCTTTTGCATGCACAGTTAGAACATTATATTGTTGTTTGTGGTTTTTGTTTTTTTTGTATTTTGCTAAGCCAACCTTCAGTAGTCAGCTTCCTTTTCTCCTAATCTGCAGCTGCTTCACTGGCTATCCATCATCTTTATTACAGTGTCATTTCTATACGTCATTCTTTTACACTAATCAGAAGCAGACCAAGAGGGAAAGAAATTGCTCCGCAGGGATGAGGTCTGGTGCTGTAAACGATATGTTGAATAAGAGTGGAATTCAATGGAAGAGACACTGTACTTGTTTACACATGCTGAACCGATGGCTTTTATCTGTAGGACACATCCCAGCTCTTTGTTGAGGTCATTTGGAGCCCTAATCCAGCAGGGCTCTGCAGAACGCCTGCAAGCAGTGAACAGTCCCGCTGCTGCCACTATTGTCATTAAGTTGCATAAAGCCACCGTAGTGTGGTGATGAACTGGGGCCCAACAACTTGGAAACAGTAGCTGGTCTATGAGCACTGGCACTGATGAAGTTTAGATTCTTATTAATACATACTCTGCGTATTCTGTATCCTCACACCACAATAACCCCAACTTTCTCCACTCCCCTGAAGTTTCCAAAAGTGACAGTAACTTGTTCTACCTTCTCCAAACCACCCACTTCCATGACACCTTCAGCCCTTTTCACCTCCTCCATTCTTTTGGGAGCTTCATTATTTCAGCTGGAGATGGGAAGTACTGTGAGAGTGTCATGCTATGGCTTTCCTGGTCACTGGACTGACTGCTACATGTAGTAAAGGCAGTGAGTGAAGGTTGAGTCCTTCCTTCAGGGCTCTGTCGGGGTATCTTCCTTCCTCCTACCCCCAAAATATCAACTTTCCCAAGTAAAAGTAGCTTGCTGTCCATTATGTCCATAATGAGACCATTTGTCAAGTTTACTTGATGGATTCAGCCCAGGGGTTCAAAGGCTGTTAGAAAGATGTAGATGGTCAAATGGGTATGACGGGCAAAAAAGTCCATTTCTTAGAAAACCGGGCTAGTTTGTATTCTTGAGGTAAGACAGCATTCACTGTAGTTGTTCCTTCACTTTTGCCTTTGGAGCAAATTTTATCATCTTATCAAGTGCCTGTTTACCAAGACAGGTATTATGAATGAACTGCTTGAAATGTGTAGCCACTCTGAACAGCAATACTTAGAATAGGGAGGATTTAAACAACATCACTTCTTCTCTTTTAAGCCATGGTATGGGTAAAAGCAAGAATCAGCATGACCAGATAGAACATAGCTGGGGAACTGGAAAGAAAAATCAATAAAGTTAAGGAATTCAAATGAAAAGAAGCTAAAACAAACATAAACAGAAAGACAACATTGAAAAAAAAAAAAAAAGAATTATTTAGACTGTGGCTTGCCCTTGGGGCCATTACCATCCACCTGTCAGGTTTTAAGCATTAAGCAGAATATTAATAATAAGTAGGAGTTTAATATATAAAAATCCCAAATGTACATTTTCTTCATGGTTTGAATGCAATTGTCCACTGCACACTAAACGAAATGGTAATGTTTTCAGAAGGTCCCTCCAGTGTCTAAATGAAAGCTAATCTATATAAACTTCCAGATGGTATTGGAGCTTTTATATCCTTATCAACTAATGTGTGACTTCAAAAGTGTAGCAGTGATTATGGGAAACTCCCAGTCACATCTGTAAACAAAAGTATGTAATTACACATAATTACACAAGTCTTATTTATATTGTTAGAAATACTCATATAAACAGATAAAATACATAATCAAACATAATATTCAATGCTGCTGAAAGGCATGTTGTGATCTATGAATTAATTATGTATATTTTGCCACCCACTACTGACACGAAACCTTTGAAGTCTTCTTCTCACATATTAAGGCTTTAATTTTTCAGTAACTACTCAGCTGTTAAATGCTGATCTTGCATTCAATTAAGTCAACTGGAAATTTGGATTGTTGGTGCAGTTCAGAAGTTTAGTCCTGAAAAGCTGAATGCACTGGCAGTGATATCACTAAGATGTTCTCACTTACTTGCAAGGCTATGATTTTGTCAGTCAGTTGCCTAGGATAACTCCAGATAAATAGGAAGGCATTGGAAGGGGAAAAGAACTCAGAAACAAAAATACGCTGCTTTTTTGGTTGTCTGAAGTCATAGCTTTTTCCTTGGGCAGGAGTGATAGTCTCATCCAAGATCATGTTGGTCCAAAGCTGTAAGGAAAGGCACAGTTTTCCACTCTTTTCCAGGAGCAAAAGTAGGGAAAGAGGGTATGAGTGAAGAAAAACAAATAAAACATCTGCTGAGGGAAGGAGGTTCTCTTTAAGCCTGAGAAATGCCATGCCCTGAAGCCTGGGAGGAAGGAGATTAAGCTTCTGGTGAAGAGAAAGGGAAATTACAGGTGTGAAGCTCAGTAAAGCAAACCAAGAGGAAAGTAAGGGAGGATTTCCTTTCCTCCCATTCAGGTGATTCTGTGTTATTTGCATCACAATCTAGGGAAATTTCTATACATCTCCAAACCCATCTTATTCCTAAACTTTGCCATCCTAGAGTATCGTTTTTACAATGGATCCCGATATACAGTGTGCTGAGCTACCTAAAATATCTTGGCAAAGCTTAACTTATCTTTCATAAGGAAGCTGGACAAAATCCCCAAGATGCCAGAAGCCCAATTTTCATAGTGTTGTTTGACATTTTTCTTTCTAGTACAATAGTGCTCACTATGAATTTCACAAATCCACAGCACACTCTTCTAAGGACCAGCTCAATTCCATGGCTCCCATTTTCCTGGCAGAGGCCAGGCTGTTGTGTGTGGAGGCCATGTCTTTTATTAATGGCGATTGAACAGCAGCACAGCAAACTTGTCCTCTTCTGCTCCCCGCTTCTGTTCCGGAATTCTCACCGAGCGACCCACCTGACCTGGTGAGCGCGCGTCAGTCCTTGCACGGCAGCTGCCAAGGAGCCTGTGAATGGTGTTTGTGGTTTCTGTAACGTGGACACCTGCCCCATAAAGTCTGACCTAGACCGCCATCTAATTCTGTGCTGGCCACCTGACAGTAACAGGCAGCCTTTCACCTTCTTTTCAAAACATGTGCACACACGTGTGTGTGTGTGTGTGTGTGTGTGTGTGTGTTTGTGTGTGTGTAAGCCCGTATTTCCTCTCTTTTCTTGGTCTTTTTTTCACCTGCTGCCATATAAACAGCATGGGATAAGAGTCTGCTTCATGCCTGATATATTTTTGGAATTTATTAACTTGCCTTTCTTTTTACTTTTGATAGAAACTGACAGTCAAGCAGACAAGTACCTAAATTAACTTAGCTCCCAACTGGCACCTAGACAGGCCAAGAATAACACAGAGAAAAATTGGAGGGGTTGAGGATGGCAATCGAGTCAAGAAGGAGAGAGGGGGGAAAGCATGAGAGAAGGGAAAAAAGTGAACTTTGGACTGTAGGAGTTTTAAAAAAATAATTATTCAAAGCATAACAACATGACAGAAGACTGCCAGAAAAACCTCATCTGTGTGAGGAGGGCAGCGCACACGCAGTGGGAAAAACTCAGACACACGTTTGCCTCTGGGACAACATAGATTTAAACGCAAGACAACTTCGTAAATGGAAATGAATGCAGTGACCTCAGCTCAGGTCGCAAGAGAGTAGAAGCCCACCAGGTTATGAAACTACTGAAGAATTAGGCATGTTTGGCAGCAGGAGCTTTTGGGAGAGGCCCAAGGATGAGCAAGTTCTGAGGATTTGATTTCAGTTTCGAAGGAGGGTGGTCTTTCCATTTCAGGGTCAGCAGCAGGACAGTGCACTGGGTGTAGAGGTGGAAAGGGAAGCACACAATTTGGCTGACTGTCATGACCTCTGGATAATTGGAGATTTAACTTTCCATGTCTCAACACTCCCTAAATCTTCCCACACAGGCCAAGTCACCAAAAAAATAGATGGAAGAAAATCTTCCTAGTTAGAGGAAGGCATATAATTGATGTGTTATGACAGTCTTCCTTGTCAGATGTCCTGTCACAACAGACACCAGTTATTAAAGTCTCTAATACAAGGGGGGGAATTGCTGTTCACAGCTGAAGCTGTACACAGATAACATATTGAACTGGAAGTACTTGGCGTGTGTGGGAAGAGAGTGCAGTGATATTTGGTTAGACTTGTAAAGAACAGTGAGTTATGTCTGGAGCAATGGGGTGTGTGCACATACACACGTACTTGGAGCCTCAAGTTGTGTTTCAAATGCATCACAACTCCTTTGCAGCAGTCATTACAGCTCCATCCCATGCCTCTTCATGATAAGGCAAGGCAAAAGCAGTGAGGTAAGGCAAAATTAGCTGCACAGCAGTAATTACAGGGTGCGTGTGTCTACATCTAAAGCAAAAAGAACGAAAAGCTTGTCACGCGGTTCAGAAGCAAAACACCCCAAAGCTCACAGAGGTTTGTCAAACAGGTTCAAGACTGGGATGAAAAGAGGGCTTCAGAACTGTTCTCTTTGCTATACAAAAAAAGTAATTTGGTAAGGTGGCTAGTGAGAAGCAATAAACTCTAAAAATGCAGATATATGTGAAATAAGAGGTGGAACTTTACTTTTATGAAGAATGAGAGAAAAATGTCCCGGCCAAGCTTGTGAGTTTGCATTTGCAGGAATCGTATAAAGTACTGCCACTTTAAATGTTTTCTCAGGAGAAGTAAATATTTAATGTTATACTTAAATATCCTAAGTAATTACCCATGTTCCTCTAAAAAAGTGCCCCACAGGGTGTCTCAAGACTGTCTCTTTCTGATAGACAGAAGCTCTGCAGAGAGGCAACTCATGCTGACATCCTGTTTTAGGATCTGCCAGTGAACTGAAGGGTGGGGCACGATTGCTACAGCAACAGCACGTCCAGCTGCAAATGTACGTGCTACCGTGAGTTTAAGCAGAGGACACATAGGTAGGCAAAAATACCTGTGGTGATAAATTACGCATGAAAAAATAAGTGGCCTCCTTCCTGCGGATGCTATCAAACCTGCCCTGCCTGTGCCAGGGGCATATTGGGTATTTTGACATGCACAGAAGCAAAAAAATTACCAGTTGGATGCATGATACTTGGCCTTCATTACTTGCTGAAGTGTGGAACCAGTCTTAAAAGACTTCGTTGTGCTAGGTCAATGCTTCACGTCCCTTGAACTGGTATCACTGTAAAGATAGAACTTATAAGTTAGGCATTTTCCAAAAGTAGCAATCCATTTTGCACTGACTGCATTTTTAGGCTGTTTTGTGCCCCCATCGTCTCCCTCTTTTTTTCTCTACCAAAGAAATAAAAAAGGAAATAAACCTCTAGCTCTACAGAACCCTTTGCAAACTGGTTCAGTGTTGAAGCACAAGAGAGTTATCAATGATGGGTGGCACTATAGCTGGAATGATAGAATGAAAGCCATATTAGAGTATTTGCTACCTTGCCTGCTCTCTCCCTATTTCCACAACGTGTCTGTGCCTCAGAAATAGGTTGCCTGTTATTGGCAACCTATTGTTATAACCATATATCATGATCATTTCCTGTTCTAAGCACAATGCTCTCAATATATCTCCTTCTAATTCCTCAATGTGACTTTGAAAGAGACAAACAAATGGTTGCCCCTCAAGAGAATTCCTCTCAAGTTTTCTTCTAATTAAGTTCAAAACATGCTTGGGCAAGTCTTTGAGAGTTTAATCAGTGCAATGTAAGAAATTATGCAGTGCAGACAGAATAATTTAATGCTTACGATAAAGTACCCACTGTTGTATATCTGAATTTTGATTTAAAGTGCTCTGAATAATCTAGGATGTACATAATGAAGGAGGTTTGAGGAATTTCACTTTATTCTTTAACAGCAAAATTGCTTCCTTCTTCATCTGGATGAAGGAGGCATCGATAAATTATCTGTGCTTCTTCAGGTTCATCATCATACATAGAAGATTAGAAACAATGGCTGATATTACTTTGCCTACTATATGGAAGTCTGTATCTGGGTAAATTATTTTATGGAAAGAAAACACATTGCATAGCAGTGATACGTTCAGCTCCTAAAACAAGAGGACTGAACAGATAATAAATGCAGCTTTAGGTCTTAACTTCTTGTCTAGACAACAGATAAGGAAATCTCACTGATTCTTTGTGATGCTTCCTAATTTCTTAACTTCCCTTTCATAGAAAGAATTAAACAAAACAACAACATGCTTTAGGGGTTAATGCTTGCTGGGGCTGATTTAGCCATTGTTGTATCATGCCATGTATGTCTGTGAATTTAAAGACCATGAAAAGATACTTACAGTGATGATTGACTGGTTCTGAGCTTAGCTTGACTAAGAAATAGGGTCCAACCAGTCAACTAGATGCTCATAGAAAGGTTGGCCATTCAGACAACGTCATCCTAAGGTGTTGTATCCAGGTGAGCCATGCAGCAAAGGTTTGTGTATATCCAGGCTCCTACACCAGTTTTTTGGGAAATCGAAGATCCTGTTAGGTGTTATTTTTACTGGTTGGGCAGTAGGAGTGTTCTTGGCATAGTAGGAATAAGAAGACATTCCCCCTGCCCTCCTGAAACCTACCGTCTGGATCTACTTACACTCACTGCAAAGTTCCTAAGAAATCACCCAGTACGACTGGAGGTCAAATGCACCCTCTCAAAGAAGCCAGTGGAGGCAGAAACAAGTGGTAAGGTTTGACTGTTTCTTTTCCTTTTTTCTGCAACTGACCTATTAAAATGTTTTGAGCAAAGTTGTGGGCAGAGTTAATATCCATATTAAATTTGGCTCTGCATCCTAGATTGGCGTCAATTTTCCTCCAGATCATCTCAATAAAACTTTTGCCCTACACTTGACAGCCAAGTCAGTCAGGCCCTGAAAAATACTCATCCCCAGATCAGGACAGACCTATCTCAGTCTTGGCTGCATCTCAGGGATTCTCGGTTTCCAGCTGGGGCACTTTTTCCCCATCAAGCATACCTGTAAGAGTGTATCTAGTTCTCCTCCTCAACAATACTTAACTTCACACTTTATTAAAACTATCAAGAGGTTCTCCAAAACATTTAACAGTGTCTCTTCTGCTTTTTCTAGCCATGGCTGGCTGAACTTATGAGTTCAGGGCACAGTCTACTAATATGACAACTAGATGAGTCCCAAGGACCTGTGTTAGAAGGATATTAGTATCATTTCTGATGTACTTTTAGATATTTCCATTAATTTACAAAGATATTACTCCAGATGTCAACTTTCGCTGTTTCAATATAGACATGTAGCAAGTGCAGCCTGGGACATGAAACACCTTTTTCCACACACCTGGTGACTTAGAGCTAGACTTTAGCCCTGGCTCATTCAAGTAGCCTGGGTATCATCTAGGTTTGAAATTTTCCATGACTGTTGCATCTGGAGACAAATGTCTATAATTGAAGGAGGCAATTCTTCGTAATTCCACTGAGTGACCCTTCCCTTGCCTCTGGTCTAGTTTTCATGCAGGCACATAGTATTATTTGCAAAAGACAATAAAAATTTCTTACTGTTCTGTGACATTGTGAAATGGGGGGGGGGGGGAATGATGCAGATAAAGCACTGTTTAGACACAGAGAAAAAAATGCAATCTTTATATGCTTAAATTATACATGTGAGTACACTTGCCCTTGTGTGTGAAGGTGCAGGAAAGATAGCATAAAATCCAGAATGGTAGAATAAAGAATCAATTACTGTATGTGTGAATATACTACAAATTTTAAACATCTCATGGTAGAACTGAAGAATGCCAGCAGTCTCATATTTTTTCCCCTCATCTACCTCCCCAGATTTTATTTATTTTGCATGTTGCAGTGAAAGAAATCTGTTTTCTCTTCCTTGCTGCCCTCAGTGATCACTTCCATTAGAGTATCTGGGGAGCTGTGGTGCATCACTGTCACTTCTGCTGACCATCTCTGCAGGACAAGCTGTGAGCTCCTGCATTCCCCACTGCCTCTGGCTCGGGAAACTTCTGCACCACGAATTGCTGGAGACGTGGGAGGGTATTCTGAGGAAGTGTCACTGCTTTGTGCTATTATACTTTTCCTTCAGCATCCAGTTTGACTGCTGGTTGAGACAATATACTGGGCCAGTTGGCTGAGCTACTGTGTCTGCTCTTTTGTTCATCAAACTTCACCAGAAACCTTTGGTTTATTTGATATTGCATGAACAAAGAGGTGGAACACCCTGGCCATCAAAATATCCAGTGGTATATATTCATGAAATAGAACAGACATGCTTTCAGCTTGTCCCCTGAGACCATCACTGTAGAAGGTCTAAGAAAGGGACAGGAGCAGCCATAGGAGTGCAGCTGCCCAGATGAAAAAGGCCTGTGGCATAGATAGATGGATTACAAAACCCTGGGGCAAGCAGAAGAGCAACCCTGCAGGGCACTTACTCTATGTCTCATGCGTGTTTGAAAACATTTAGACCACAGAGCCTTTTTTATGTGAGGTAAGAGATGGACACCAGCCAGTGTTTTTCCATAGATGGATTGACAGGCAAATATGCCATGTGTAAAGGCTGGATGGTGAAGCAAAGCTGGACGATGTAGCAATTGCACAACTGCAGGACAGTAGTTTGACTGTGAGAAAGAAAGAGGCCTTGAATCTCTCTGTTTCAATGTGGGTCTCCATAATTATAATAAAGGCTGTATAAGAAAATCATGCAATCTATTTAAACTGGCTTCACACTGTACATTTAGGAACACTTTTGTCCAGAGCAGTTTGTAAATGTCACTTTAGTGACAGGAATACTTTCCTTATTTCTCATCAGTTTTCCCAGCTGAATTTAATCCTATTACTCCGCAGTGTAAACTCTCCAAGTAATTTCTTTCCCTCCTAGTGTTTATATTTTTCAAGCCTCTGTAGGGTCTTACCTTTTCCCTCCTGGTCCCCCTCCTTCCCGTGACTTACTATTACTAAGCCAGGTTGCAGACAAATGGTTGGTTGAATCCCTAAAGCAAGTTATGACAGACATGCACAAAACAAACACACGTATACACACCCTGAACCGCCCAAAGCATAGACAGGATGCAGTCAAAGCTCAGCAATTACTGCTCCTCACTGCTTCAGACTTTGACACATAATAACATGCTCTGACCTAGCCGGGAGTGTCCCGCTAATCCTAGAAACTTTTTTAGTCTTTAAATTGCACAAATGCAAGGAGTTGACACATCTCCAGGCTGTATTAAAATCTGGAGGAAACAAACAAATAAAGTAAAAAAAAAAAAAATCCAACCCTTTAAAACGATTTTAAAATATATTTTTTGAACTTCATCGTGCCTCATTGCACAACCGCTGTCAGATCTATAAAGTATGGCAGAGATGTATTTGATTCGTACTTTCTAGAAAGGATTTTATAAATCTATGTTTTTGACATAGACAAATACAGGCAGCTAGATACACATACAGAGAAGTTTTTAAATGTTCTGCTTCTTTGACAGATACAATACCAGGAAAGAAGACAATTGGTTTTGGACTTGGGAGACTACCTATTTTCTTCGCCTTGTCCTGCTAAAGATTTTCTGCACGATGGTAGTCAATTCATTTCAAGCCAAGTCCTTTTTTTTGTGATATACAGTCACATAAATATGCACAAATTGCCCAGAAACGTTTTCAAAGGTGCTCATCTATCTAACTTTCAAAGCTGAGCACTTCTTAAAGACCCTATCCAAAATCCAGTCTGAAGCTCCTTTGAGGACATTCTCCTTTCTCCTAGCTAGAGAATAGGAATCATAAATTCTTTCTTTAGAGTGTGGGGAGGATGATGCAGAAATTACACAAGAAAGATCACCGAGACTTGAATAAGAAAAGAGCAGCTTCTAGTAATTGATTGGCATGAAGAGATCTTGTATCAAAAGTGTTCTCTGTCACACTGGGACATCATAGAGTGCTTTTAATCTACTTTTTTTTTGTTTTTAGTTTATCTCCATACAACTATGCCAATGTGTTCATGTTTTTAACTAAAACATCTCTCCCTTCTTCAGCTGCAAGAATAATTCATGCAGCAGCGAAGACCACCAGTGAAAGTTAACAGTGATGTACATGATCTGGTGCTTTGCTAAGAGTAAGAAGAGTACAGGGAATTGGTTCTGGGGGTGTGTTTATGGAACAAGAAAGCGTTTCCCTCCATGGCTTTCCTTCCTGTTTGAACTGGAAATCACAGAATCATAGAATGGTTTGGGTTGGAAGGGACCTTAAAGGCCACCCAGTTCCAACCCCCTGCCATGGGCAGGGACACCTTCCACTATCCCAGGTTGCTCAGAGCCCCATCCAACCTGGCCTTGGACACTTCCAGGGATGGGACAGTCACAGCTTCTCTGGGCAACCTGTGCCAGGGCCTCACCACCCTCACAGTAAAGAATTGCTTCCTGATATCCAATCTAAACCTGCTCTGTCAGTTTTAAGCCATTCCCACTTGTCCTATCTCCATATCGAGCCATCCCCTGCTTGATCTTTTGTCTACTCCTGAGACCATTCCCATTCCTCTTTTCTGAGTCCCATCCGCCTAGAGATGGGAAATTAGCTGTCCCTCTTTAAATACAAAGGCAGGTTCAACTCAGATCTTTCATCCCCTGTGACAAATGGGCCCTGTACAAATTAAAGCATCACAAAATTCCTAGATTGCTAAATCGCTCTGTTTGGGCCTGTCTTTCTCACTACTGTCATCAGGATTACTACTAATAGTAACAGGGAACATTGAGCTTTTTCAGCAGCAAGACCTTTTAATAAATAGTATTTAGCTACAATATTTCAAGCGAGGTCTAGAATTCAAGCATCTTCTCATTTCACAGATAAAGCATGGAAACAACAGGACTAAAAACTATTGCTGAATTAATCCTCCCCCTGAAAATTAGAAAAGCCTTTACAGAAGAGCTGCCTGTTAAGACAAAGAAGTCTTAGTATAGATTTCACTTGCTTGCAGATACACAGAGATGCCTGTTCTGTTGTGTGTTACCTGTTGGGCTTTCCCTTCACTGCACACCTGTTTGACAGCATCTGGGCAGACTCTTTTCAGCAGTGCAAGTAGGACCCACACTAAAAAGAAGAAAATAAAAAATCAGAATCAGTGCACTCCAAGGACCAATAAAAGTCCAAGTGAGAAAGTAGTTTCTATCTACTGTAACCACAGGCTTGTAGGTATCCTGCAGAAAGTGTCTAAGGTAAACATGGCACTGATAAGGTTTATCAGCCAAAGTGCCATCAAACACCACTTTGTGTGAATCTATCCAGAGACTGCAGGAACTGTAATTCTTGCTCTGCAGTACTACCCAAATGCTCTGTGCATTCTTGGGCCCCTCTGATGTGGATGTGTGTCTTGCCCAAGGCTAAATCTGCCTGTGCCTGCCCAAATATACGTGTTGGTGATGTGCATCACTGTAGCTGCACGTATGCCCAAAGAGCCTCTAGCTGGAGGTGACTTTTCTGCCGTGAAAAGTGCAGATAAAAGGGAAATTATTTTTGGTTTCTCTGAAATTTTTAAGAGATTTTCAGCAAATATTTCAGATTTCCTTTCACAGATTTGTATTTTAAAAAAAAGTATTAAAAAATATCGTTATGACATCATTATGAACACTTCCATTTACTTGACATAAATTTTTCCTTCAAAGACTAAACTGAATTTTTTGAGTGGAAAACATGTGAATTGTTCCACTCTCCGAAGGTAAAGTCCTGTGAAGATACTGACTGATCATCAGCTCTCTCCATCATCAGTAAGAAAAAAATCCTATGATCAGAATTCTTCATTTTTTCTCTCTCTTTATATTCTTTCTGATATTGTAGCAAGACCTTTATTTAGACTTGTAGCAAGCGGGTTTTTGTTTAAAAAAAATAAGATAGAAAAAAAAGATCATTCTTTGTTCCTCCATAACTAGAAAACTATGACTTATAGGTACGAAATTGGCTCTTACAATCTTTCAAAATTACCAAATAAAATTGGGGCAAAATTTATGTTGAAAATTTGAGATCTGAGCATAGCTGTTGACTAGAAAGAGTGAAGTCAGAACAGCATCAAAACTAACGGGAATTCTGCCACCGATGTCTCAAAGATCATACTCAAGTTTTCTACCCAACAGCACTACGTGTTTTTATGAACTATGTGGTCCCTTTTTGACTGACACTCACAATGCTGCTCCTCTGTCTTCCCTTTTTCTCCTACATCCCACATCTGCAATCATTTAGGACAATCTCTAAAGAGAAGCAGCAGGTAAACATAGTACTTTAAAGTGAATCTTGTTTTGTTAAATATAACAGGTGAAGGGAATATCTGCTCTAGTCAAGTTCCAAAGCCCATCCTATTATTATTTTTCAGATGCTCATACATTCATTTTCTGATAGTGAAATTTTCAAAACTTACACTCATGCCATAAAGAAATGGGGTTTGACCCCCTCGTTCTTGAATTCTTACACACACACAAGGATAAAAGAGATTATTCTGATTATTCTTTCTCTGTGAAGAAGTTTAAGAATGGCTGAAGCGAAAATCTTCAAGGCATGTTACTTCCTAAAGTCAAATTTTGTAAATAATGCCAAGTTTGAGATAATGGGTCAGTAATTATCAAATTAAGAGAGTTAACTACCTGCATGCATACAGTAAGACATTCCTGTTCTTTATCCTTGATGCACTTTCTGAGGTTGCCAATTAAGGGATATAGGCTTTGAAGATTTGTTGACTTTCTTTCCTCACATAACTGTGTAGTAATTGAGACTCCTCTTTCCAGACAATCTGATTTTTAAATCTCGCTAACACTGATGAGCCAGACAGGTCTTTAAGTTGTTCAGGTCAGGGTTTTTTTGAGTTTTACCTTTCTGAGGCCATAACAACTACAGCAAAGAAACTCACCATAAGGATACATGGATACCTGCAAAGTGAACACAGACTGAGAGTCTTACTCAGGGTCAGACCTGGAGCTGTTCTGATGTGCTAGAGCCTCCCACAGCTGCTTCCAAAAATTTCACACTGATGCTTTGTGATTGTGGAGTGTCCTCACATGCTCCTTTCCAGGGCAAATGTCACAAAAGCAGGAATTAACAGATTGAACATGATATAATTTTCCAGACATCATTTTTTTCCAGTCAAGTCAGTAGCCAATGAGTACTGATTAGTAAAGCTCCTGCAGTATCTTGCATTGTTGTGTGTGCCTTCAGGTCCCCCTAAAGCATCAGGATCACTTTTGTCCAACAGAAATAAATCTACTAATTCCATTTGTGCTGCTCAACTCTGGAAATATTCCCAGGCAGTTCAGTTTTTATACTTTACTGCCACAGTGCCTCATTAGTGCTGTCCAGAAGTGGAACTTTCTGTGCACACAGGTGGATGCTCTGTTTTTCAAAGAACAGTCACAGGCATATAAAGGCACAGAAGATAGAAAAATTTTTGGCACCAGGCTCTTCTCCAAACACACATCATCATATAGAGGGCTGCATTCTTAATTTTAGTTGATATTATGCTTCAGTGTGAGTTAGTCTACAATTTCAGTTATTTAACTTCTATTACCTTGTGGCTTTATTACCTGTCTGTCTGAATCGTTAAAAAGAAATTAGTTTCATTTGCAGGCTCATGGTCAATTCTGGCTATGAGCAATTTGTCTGATGAATGTGAATTTTTGAGAGTCAAATCTCTGAGTTCTCTTGTCTTTCTCCAAATGCTGATCATTGTCTTGGAGTATTATGTGTGTCACAGATCTGTTTACTGATTTTTGTGACTTTTGACAAGCTCTGCAAGGCATTCTGCCATAAATCCCTGTTTCAATACTCCCCTGGGCTAATTTTTTACAGCTTTGGAGCTTTCCTTAGAGGAGTCAACCAACAAATTTTATAGCTTTGTTTTTAAACCTTTTTGATTGTCCTTCCCTTTCTCATGTTTTTAATACTGTTCTGTAATGAAATAGCCAGAAACCACTGAAAGCAGCAAGTACATGAAAGTAATCACTGTAAAACATCAGATTATCATCTGAGGGTGTCTCTATGGTTGGCGTCTTTTGTCTACATATATTGACTAACGTGCTGTTCAAAATATTATCAGTTGTTCTGCGTACAACTAGGAGAGCCTGACTTGACCAGAGTTGCTCTGACTTTTTTAGTTATTCAGTTAATTTTACTGTTGCTACTATATGTATCATCCAACACTGAAATCTGTTTCAAATGCCATCTTATTGGCAGCACAAAACATAATCAAAAAATTCACTAAAACTAAAATCCACTAAAACTAGAAAGTAGAACTCTCTGTAAAGTGTGGATCCCTGTGGCTGTTTGTTTGGGTGGTGAATGTTGAAGGTTATAGCAGCAACACTGATGTGTAGTAAGAAGTGAAAAGTCTTCAAAACAGTAAAATTGCACCACGTGATGTCTGAAATGCCTGCAGCATAGTTAAAACTGGGTTGGTTTCCAAAAGGTTTGGGTAGATTTTTCAAAAGCCATAGACTTGACAAAGCTGAAGTAGGAGAGCAGGAGATTTTAGTGTTTGCATCCTTCATTCCATGTCATCCTCCATTACTCCAGCTCTCAGGAAAAGGCACGGATAGGAATGAGTCACTGTCCCTCTCCAGGAGAGCACTTGCCATACCAAGCCTGACTTCCCAGAGCTTCACTTGTAGGCCAAAGGGACTGGCAGATTTCAGCCTGGTGTCCTGCCTGTGCCCTCCTCTTGCTTCAGACAAATCACTGTGAAATCCCTAAATGACAATAGCTCAGACCATGCTAAACTGGCTTTGGAGAAGAAAGAGTTCTGTTATGCCTCCACAGCAGCTTGAAGTGGTGTATTAAAGAGGTTGCTCTTGGGTGATTTCACCCCCTTGGGTGTATGTACCATAGCATGAGGAGCTCACACATTTTATAAAGAAAAGAATAAAGCAAGCCTTAATCTCACTGACTTGCTCTATGCAAGACAGAAGTTAAGGCTTCATGCAAGCTTCAAAAATGCTGTAGGAATAACTTCTTTCACAGCTTGAAGGGAGAGGGAGGTGAGGAAAGATGAGTTTAAATATATAATTTAAACAGCTTCCAAGAAGAAATGGAGTCTTTCAGTGATGTTTGAGATGGCAACTGCTTTTTTAATGCCATACTGGCATAGCAGTAATGGAAAATATGCCTCAGTGGAAAAAAAAAAAAGAAGGAGGTTTCATCATTAAAGGTGTGGCAAAAGATTTTGTAAATTAAATCATAAATCAGTCAACTTTTACTTCAATTAGCCCAGCCAAAAATACTCCTATTAAAAAAAGTCACTTCAGAGTTTAAGGAAAGCCATAAATCATTGCCTAATCACAGTTTTTAGTACCTTAGAATAAAGTGCCCTCCCAGTACTGCCCACCATGCTGGCATGTGAGTGGAGTCAATAGGGAGCTTGCCAAAAATTTTGAAGTGAAAACCATAGGGGTTTTACTCTTTCATTCAAAAAACACATTAGAGACCTTGGCTATAAATCTTGGCATGACCTGTGGCACTGTTTAATCAATTTACTTCATGCCCTCAAGGGAGACAGTGTATATGTTAGCCTGTGGTCCCTTTCTGAACGCACACAGCAGACTCTACCACCTTCCTGACAAATCCAACTGCTAATTATTGAACAAATTCACTCTAGTGTTTTAATTAAAGTGGTATTTCTTATTTTAATTTGTGACACTGCTTCAAGTTACTCAGGCCTCTGTTTATAGTGTAGGGAACATGTGGAACAAGTCAAGATGTTATGCCAGGCAGCAAGCTCTAAGAAATAAAAGTTGGTTTCCTTTCCAATTTGCAGCAAGGTTGTGTACTGTGGACACCGGCCTTGTGCATCTGATTCAGGATAAAACTTACATCCCACCTTTCAGAGAAAAATATCCACATTTGAGATGGACTCTTGGAAGTGGACAATGGATGTATGCCAGATAACATAAGCCATTCTTTCTTTGCATCCAGCTGGTCCAGAGAGCAGAAAGTCATAGGAACACTGCAAGAAAAAGTGACTCTGCTGTGCACTGGACCTTTGATTAGAGACAGAGAGGAGAGCATTGAGCCTCTTACTAGGGGTGAACATCAGCTCCTCCTTCAAGAATCCTGCCACAGTTACAGCTGCTCCTCATCCTCCACAGCACCCAACAATGAACTGCTGCTGGTTATCACCCAGCATGTAAAACCTGCTGCTCTGCAAATCACTGCACAGCTTAACTGTGGCCATGGCCATCCACAGCTCAGTACAGCCAGCCCTCTTAAGCACACACTTCCCTCAGGACGAAGAAGGAGCAAGAATGGGAGAATATTTGGCTCAGGGTGTCTACACTGCTGAGATTTTCCTCAGCATTTCATATAGGCCTTCCTCAGGGAAATAGGTTTTGATTAAGCTGAGAAAGCTGATTTCTGTGGGTTGTTTCTGTCCTTTCTCAGATTTATGATGACCAAACTCTCCTTCTCTCCCAAGCCCTTGGGAGCTGAAAGCATGTATGTAATTCTATCACCTTGTTCTAAAATTAGAGGGTGTTTCTGATGGCAACATAAAACAGTAATGCAAAGATCCCCTATTCCTTATTACTTTCAGAGCAAAGATCCACTATTCACAGTAGACATGAATAATTAGCTACCTCTAAGCTAAGATTTAGCTGATCTTCATCTGAGCTCAGCAATTAGTGAGGTGAATCTGTTTAGAGGAAAAGAAGTTCTTCAAAATACTGTCTCGAATCTGGCCTCAAAATTTTATGACTGTCTGCAACTTTGATTTTCTTCTGAAAGCCAAATATTTCTGACCCCAAATAAAACCCAAACCAAAACAAAAAAACATCTTTTCAATTTGCAATGGGGAAAAAAGGACTAAAGCCAGCCTAATGGATTCAGGATTAGTCATTATGATTCACTTCATAAATAGCAGTTCTGGTTATTGTAAATTTCCTATATCTAGCTATCTAGTTTCCTTCAGGAAACCTACAGTTAGTTGAAAACAGAACAAATCTAAGGCCTAAGTCTTTATATTTTAGGCTTGATATTGAGTGGCATTTTGTGGCCTCTTGCTGGCTGAGGATCCATGACTTATTTTCTGTGGAAAGTCCAACAAGTCCCTTCTGACTTTAACAACCATTAATCTTCAAAGCCCTCCATTGTTCTGCATTCCCACCAGGTACAGAGCATTGTGGTCAGGACAAGCTCTGTGCTAGTAGAGAAGACTGCAAAGTTATTGTTTGGTTTTGTTTTAATTCCTTTTCTAACTTGTACAGTTTTCAGCATGCAGCCTCCTTTTGTTTCAGCTCTAGGGTTGGGTTTTCTTTTAGTCATTAATGACTTAATTTAGTTTTCTCCATTTTTCATATACTTTTCCCTCTTTATGATACTATTACCTGCTTCCAAGGGAATTGGATTTTTCTCATGGCATGTTTCTAATGCTGGCTTTCTTTCATAGTATATTTTTAAAAGTTTATCAGATTTGACTTTTTATTCCTTATAGTGGTTTGAAAAATGTATTTGCTGCTCATGAAAGGTACCAGTCCATGACAGCATCAGAGACAGAAATCTTCTCTTTCTGCTGACCTTAGATACCTATTTGAATTCTACAGCATGAAGCACTTCTAACCATTCTCACAACTACCTCAAATACCATAGAATCCTCCACATGCTAAGAAAAGGATAATATATTTTACTGTCATGAACAGCACATGTGGAGGTCTTGATTAATTATAAAGAAACATCCAAAGCCTGTGTATGATATTTAAAGCTTTGCTAATACCCTCTCAAGGGAGGCAATGAAGCAGAAAAGAAGGAACTTAAATAGGGAAACAGAGGCCATACCCAAGTAATTTGCTGGCAGTAAAGGGGGAGCCAGTGCTGTAGACACAAGATGCAGTCAAAAGGATCTGTCTTGTCTTCCCTGGTAGGCACAGAGGACAGGATTAGGTGTCCTTTGCCTAGTAAACAGCTCTTCCTGTTATTCCATGTGTAGCTTGGAAGAACTTGCTCCAGTAAGTCCTTACAGCCTTAATTATAGATCTCTGAGAACAAGCTGAGAGAATTCAAGGAGAAAACAGAACAAAGGGCCATGACCAGTGGAACACAGCGCTCCACGTACCTCGGGTGTCATTTCTCAGTAGAGTTCTTCCTTTCAGGGAGACTGAGACCACCCAGGTGTATGGGAAAGTACCTTGGGATATATGGTCACCTCCAACAGGCCAGATGAACAGGAGTTTCCCCTCTGCTGCTGAGAATTGAGTTCATACTCATAAAAGGGCCTCCAGACAGCAGACCTGGACACCTAAGCTGGAGAGACGGCCTTCCCAGGAGTTTCTCAGGACTCTCTTGTATAATTCAAGTCTCTGCTTCCATACCACCGGTGAGAGTAAAGAGCAGCTGTTATATTATTTCCCCCTGTGTTTGTGTAAGAAATAAAAACTCCTGGTTTGCCTTGAAGCCCCTCTAATTGACTGCCTGATACTCTCAGTGAATCCCAGATAAACCTTCACTCTGCCTGCTGGGAAGCAGCAACTTCGAGCATCGCAGGGCTTTCCAAGTCTGTGTGGTCACCCCATTCATTACTCCTGGAAGAGACAGCGAAAGACCCCAGTCTCAGGGGATCCTCTCATCCTTACTTTACTCTTTGTTAGTTTGTTTGCTTTGCCACAACACAAGCTGTAGCCCAGGCAATCTCAGAGGAGACCACTGCTCTTAAGACCAGATTTTCTAGAAAGAGTATTTTGGGTTGCCGTGAGCCTTGTTTTTGAACTAGGTAAGCCAAGATTTTTCTCCCCTCCACCACACCTTCTTTCTTAGTGTGAAATCTAGTAAAAACAAAGTAAAAATGTCTCCATTTATTCGTTTAATACACAAAAATAACAATAAATCTGTACATAAATGAAAAGGAAAGGTACTTCCTGTAAGTTTCTGAAAGCTCCCAGAAATAGTTTCAGGACTCAGAGAAAATTAATTCTGTTATGCAGCCAGAGTTTCCATGAAAGCATCTGTACCTGGGTTTCTGTACAAGTAAAATTGTGCAAATAACTACAGCCTCTTTTCTGGCCAAAATCCTGTTACATCTCAGCAAATGTGAACTCCTTTTTTTTTTTCTTACTGGAAATACAGCAATAACCTTTTCTGTTTTTCCCCAAGAGCTCTTCAAAATGGTGCTGATATAAAGAAAAGCGTGTTTTTTCATTAAAATTTTATGACTGTGGTGGTGTGTTCAGTGCAGCAACCAGCTGCCACTGCTTGGTTTATCCAAGGCACAGACCCACGTGCATCGTGGTTTCATTCCTGCCATGGCCATCTGGCAGGTTTGCTGCCAAGCGGAGGAAATGGTGGGACAGGACATGTGTCTATGGCTCAGACTACTCATTTCAGGGTCCATCATATTAATGGAAGCTTTCCTTCTCCTGAGTACAACAGATTATCAGTGAAGACGATGCAAGGCAACTTGTAGCTCATTCTTTTACCTCTGCCTCAGAGCAGCAATTCCCTGTGTTGGGATGGGTCATCCATGGGAGAATTAGCATCTCAAATTGCCAGAGCTTATGCCCAGAGGAATTTTCTGTCAGTGTTCAGAGACAGATGGGATATTAAAACATTACGGCATGACATGAACTGCTCAAAGTCACACACAGAGCCTGTGGCTCCCAGAATATTGAAAAAGGGGTAGCACAAAACTGTAGCTGGTGATATGCTTGCCTAAAAAGAGCTTTGTATTGTAAAGCACTGCCAGAAGTTTGCTCTTCAAAACTCCACTGAAACTCTCCTCCATCTCCTGAACTACCATGGTCCCTCCACATTGAATGACCTGACATCAGATACAGCCTGTGAAAGCACATCAGCTCTCCTGTGCTTTTCTCTCCTTGGAGAGGTACTGTGTGTTCCTGCCTCCAGTCTTCCCCATTATCCTGTTTATGACCATCCTGGAAACTTGGCAAAGCTTAGCTTATGTCTTGGGAAAAGATGGCCTCAGGGAAGGAAGAGGGTAGAAGGAGAAAGTGCAGTTTGTAAAAGTAACTTGCTAGAAACAAACAGTGGTGGGTTATGTTTCAGGGTGAATTCTTGGTGGTGTTGCTACTGTTGCTACACACTGGTCTTTGAAAGACTATTCTGATAACTTCTGTTACCAGAAGAGTGAATTTTTTCACATCATTTGTACTTATTTTCTATAGATATGAGCAAATATGTAAACAAATAAAACTACAGTCAAATCAAAGCTCTTCCTCCCAACTGCTTTACATGAAAAGTTAAGTAAACAGATGGGCTTCCTGGCCTGTCTGAAGTGGATTTGTGTATCATATTGCAGGCAATGGCTCTCCCTATCATCCAGTCAGGATTCACATCTTTGATGTACGGAAGACAACACTCAAGCTAAGTCTCTGGGTAGCCCTGAAATCACACACAGTTGGCTCAAAAATAGAGGCTGGGCTAACTACTTCCTCTCACACTGTACTGACTGGTTTACATTCAGGAGCCCCTCCCCAGTTTCCCTATACATGGTCCAGGTCAAGCACATCTGGCAACATTCACTCTCCAGGAATCTGGAGCCCCAGCCGTGGTGTTCAAAGACAATTACTGCTCCTTTCCAGCTGAGAGATCAACAGATCCTTGTGCAATGCTACCTTTCCCCTTTGCCACACAAGAAGAAAAAAAACCTCAAATATCATAACAGTATCTTTAAAACTCTTTCGTGAAGACCAGACATCTTGTAATTCACCCTTGAAAGTGTATTGGCAGGTCTCAGGGCCAAGGTGCAGGAAAGCAGGAGCCAGAGCTTGTCATGGCAATTTTTCATCTGACGCTGGGCAGGAGGACACAGGCACCGGTGCCATTTTCTCACTTGAAGAACTTTCCAATATATAAAACAGTTTCCAGGCAGTTATCTTGCAAAGATCTGAATACTTGGAGCTGGATACTTTGGTTAGAAGCTGAAGGAAGCGGGTGAGACACCAGACTGGGTTCTATACAGAGCATACTATTTTAAAAGAGCAAAAAATGAGCGTGACTCTCTTGTGACAGAAGAGTCTGATTTTGTTTGTTGGCAACTTATTATTTCCAGATTGAAGACAGCCTTCCTTGGTGCATATCTCTTAGACGGAGTGGTTGGGCAAGAGAAAGGAGAACTGCCTCTTTTCCCTGCCCTGGCTGCTGGACAAGAGGGAAAATGGGAAGATTGTTCCTTCCCTGGGAGAGCCTGAACAGACACATCTTGATTTGGGGACTGCAAACATCAACTCCAAGTCACTGAGAAAATCATGGACTGCTGAGAATCAGGGAACAGGCACAGTGCCAGGACTCCCAGGTGATGGAAAGAAAGGTGCTGTTCTGGGACCCACAGAAGTCTGTCTGGAGCCGCTGTATCCCAGGAAGGAGAGGTTGCACATCAAAATGATGTTGTGCCATAAGCAAAACTGAGGGAAATAGTCACCTTGTACAATGGGCAGGGAGAATTATTGCCAAATTCCTTTATTTTCATTCAAGTTACCCTGAAGATCTTAATGCTCTGTATTGGAAAAAGATCCCTGCTTTAGTTTAGGTTCTCATAAATCCCAGCTCTGGAGTTTTGGAATTCCTTCTGGTGTTCTGGGGCAATTCTTGCTTTAAGCAAGTCTCCCTCAAACTTCTGGCTGATTCAAGGTTCTGTAATAATAATTTCAATCCTAACTTTGTTCGAGTCTAAGTCTAAAGTAAAAGATTGGGGTATTTTTTTACTAAAAGAGTGCTAAGAAACTGCTATCCTCCAAAAACATGACAGGGAAAATATACAACACTGTATATAAGTCTATCTTAGTTTCAATTCCTTCCTCTTTTATGAAAACAGTCCTGAAAATTCACTTCTCTACCTTAACTATTCAAATAGAAATCTCCAGTGTAGACCACTCCTGAAGGTGGTAAAAAGTGCTCCACAAAGATATGAAAGAAGCTGAAAAGGAGTTACCGCTTTTATTTTTAATGCAAATTAGTAAAATTTGAAAATGCTGTGAATGAAATATATGTTCAATAGCAAAAAAAAATTCAACTGACAGAAAAGTATTTTGCTGCTGACTAAAAAAAAACCCCAATGTACAACCCAACCCCAAAAATCCCCAAACAAATAAAACCAAAACAACCAAAAGCTGAAACAATACACACACAGACACACACACACTCCCCAGTGATTTTGTAGCTTTGGCAATAAGAAAATGGGACTGGTCAAAGTATCAGGCCCAGTATCTTGTCTCTGGCACTTTACAGTATTATCTACTTACAAAAAAAAAAAATATGAACAGGTGCATATTTCTTCCAGGTGTAATCTTTCCCTTTGTGTGCTATCTCATGCTCTGGAAACCAATGGTTTGGAGATTTCCCGATCAGAGGATGAAATATTACTAAACATCAAATTCATATCAGGGCTTTCTTCCACAGGCTGTTGCATCCCCCCTTTTATTCACCATGATGCCACATTTCTAAATAAATTTCTAAATAAATGCTACCAAGCATGGCTGCCTGTTCAGCTGTTCAGATGCTGAATCAATTTATAGGGAAATGACTGTTTCAAGAAAAAAAAAAAAAAAAAAGGTGTGAGAAAGCTGTCATGCAAATTTAACCTTCAGAAATGATGTTACCTTCCAGGTGTGACTGCAACCTCACTTCCTATTGGTTTGGTTATAGATCTTATCTCAGGTTGCAAATAAGATCCTAAAATGCATCAACTTGGAGAGCCAGTGAAAGATTCCTGTCTGCTGGGAGGAAATACTTTTCTGGCAGGTAAGCCTGTGACAACTGGAAAATATTTCTGGAGTATACTATATTTGTTCCCCAAATTCCTTGGGAACTTGTAAATATGCTTTGAAGACAGGAACTGCAGCTATTGGGCAAGAGTATTTCACTTAACAGCAATCAGTGGTTGTGCTTTAGAGAATAGAGAATATTCCCATAATGAATCTGTGGAGTGGGAAAGAAGAGAAAAAGGCTAGCTTCTTATTTAGTTTCCTTCTTTTACCACACATGGCCTGAGTTTGCTCTGGGAGGGAAAATGGAACCTTCTGGGTACTTAGCTTAAAAAATAACTAAAGCCAGTTCCTCTAGCATTTGTCTTTAGAATTATTAAACACATAATTAAACTACTTTTTCCTTTACTATATCTTATTAAAGCAGACTACCCCAAATTTTGCAGGAATAGTAAAAAAAAGATACCAAATCAGATTGCATCTTTCAACTCCCTTCTGTGTCTCATGCTAAGATGAGGGATATAGGTTTTGTTAAGCACATATTTCTTAATTATCTTCTTGATGCCATGCTTGAGACAAGGAGGCGGAGGAGAAACAGGGAGATGTGTCAGATGGACTCATGCAAGAAAATGCCAAGTGAAGAGATGGACACCCACAGTTACAAGCCGAAAAGAGATCCATTTTTTTCTGTTTCTCTGAATTTCAGTACTAGTGTGAGGTCCTGGATTGACAAGCTCAAATACTTGGGTCTTCTGTTTAGCCACAGAAACATTAGACTGTGGGTTAACTTTCTGTTTTTAAAAAAACAAAAACAAAAAAACAAAACAAAACAAAACCCAGCCACAACACTAGAAATAGTTCAAAAGAGCAGGGGGAGAGGAGGGGGGGAAGGAGAAGTTGTACCAGAAGATTAACCAGGCAGTACAAAGCAGTGGGAACCAAGGGAGGCAAGAGCAATCCGGTGCAATATTCCCAGTGTGGGCTGGGAAACGGGAGCAGCTGGAGCATGTTCTCCAAGACATCCTGCAGCCAGGAGGGCAACCTGGGCTGCAGGGAGGGAGGGTGGGCTGTGGGAAAGGAGTCCTGCCAGCCCTCGGTGGGGGACACGGGTAGGAAGGAGGCAGAGGGGCTTTGCAGGAGGGTCATTTCACCTGGGGCTGTGTGGGAAAGGGAGGGAAAGCCAAGTTTCTCCCTGCCCTCCGAGGGTACTGCACTTTCTTACCCTTGGACAGAAGGGAGCAGTTACACGGGAGACAGGCTGGTCTTTGGAGCAGAGCTACAAATGATTAATTGTATCAAGAAAAAGAAACAGTGTCTCCTTGCTGAGCTTTGTAACGGGCTTCATATAAATTTGCGTGAAATATTATGTGGGATTACTGCAGCCAGCCAGGAGTTTGGCTGTAGGAGCCAAGAGGAGGATGGGAGCCCGGCCAACAGGAGAAGCAGGAGAAGTGGATCGTGTTTGCCAAGGCCAGGAGGAGAGCCAAACCATAGCTACAGTAGCATAGTAATGAGAAATGGGAATTCCATTCAACATCGGTTCTTCATCTTATCATGATCATTACTGCTCTGACTCTAATTGTCCTGCCCCCTTCCCTGCCCTTGTCACAAGCCCCAGCAGAACGTAGGATAACAACAGAAGGTAAAGAAAACAACATCAAGGAGTTTAAACATAATCCTACCGGAGCCCACAGCTGGTGTTGTAGGAAACCATCTACCCACCCACTGGTGCAGACCAGACTGCTGTAACAGATGCTCTCTCCTTACCCAGGAGGGATGTAGGGATGGTGGGGAGGCAGGAGGAGAAGGGAAAGAGTGTTTTCCAGGTATCTTGCTCACAGAAGCATGTTAAAGACAACTGAAGGGAACTGGACAGGACAACATTTGTTGGATCCTCCTGCTTTCTCACACTCCTGCATAGTTTGTTCTCACTTTGGTTCCCATCTTTTTCCCATCTGGGTTGCAATTCATTTCCAAAGCAGATCCTGTCCTTCAAAGCTAAAGAGGGCTTTAAGGCCAGTTGGACCACTGGCTCTTGTCCTGTGTCTCCACCTTGGTAGTTTCTGGTTGATTTGAACAGAATTTGTGAACCTCACCTGGAGCTTCACATTTATGAACACAAAAGGTGTGGCAAAATTTGAACTGTGTATCTCACCCTTATATTCTTCGGGGAAGAGATTGCAGTCTCAGACCTGAGCTTTTCCCAAGAAAGCTGTGTCTGGATCCAGACTTGGCATCCACTGTCTGTAATGGCCTGAACTCAGCCTCTTCCCTCAGAAATAGTTCAGGTCTTGAACAACTTTGTGCTTTGGTACTCTTTCTAGGACTTTTGATTCTGCTCAAAAATGCCTTGGCCTTCATGAAGCTAATAACTGGTGATGAAAGGCCCGAGCAGACTTTGCAAGTATGTGTATTATCACAGCCCAGCTACACGCTGAAGGTGTTCAGCAGGCAACAGCCCCTCCTGGCCAGCCAAAGGGGAACCTTATCCTTAGCTGTGCCAAACAGAGCAGCACTAAGCCTGTCTCAGCCAGACCTCACGCTTTGCCCACCTCCAAGGCCTTCATGCCCTGGGATGTGCTGCTTTCCCCTGGGACTGAGGCTTTCTCGGCAGGGCTGGGAAGTGGGGCACACTCAAACCATTGTGGGATAACCCACAGTCCCAGCCTGTGTGTGCAGACAACCTCCAGCCTGGCTAAGGGAAGGGTGTGTTTTTTCTCTCTCTTTCTCCCTCCAGCTGGAATCAAATGTGAAATCTTCTCATAAACGCAAACTGAGAGATTCTTGTTTTCTCGAAGGACACAGGGAAAAGACTTGAATTTCTTCTCCCAGCCAACATTGAGGGAGTTCCCCTCCTGGAGGGAGGGTGTTTGCCAGCCTTGCGGGGCGTCCGAGTGCCTGGAAAAGGGCAGCGCTGACCGAGAGCGCCGTGTGCCGCCACCTCGGGATTCATCCCTTTGCTCTCCAGCAACAACACCTCTTCAACATCACCCTCTGCCATATCACCTGGTCAGTGTGGCCCCCCACCTGTGGCTTGTGAGGAAAGGCACATCTGATGCACTTTGTCAGTGCTAGTGCTAAGTCTAGGTTTTATTTGAGGTCTCCACTGTCCAGAGAAGCTTTAGAAAGGATCATACACAGGTTTCATTAAATGTTTCAGCAACTGTTATGTTTCCATGTGCATAGAAATATATAATAAAAATGTCACACATATAGTCTCACCGGGAGAAATAAACTAAACATTGTATGTTTAGAAGAAAAATTCACCACTAAAGTAGCTCCTCTTCAATGAAGAAGATTTGAAAATTAACTGTTTTGAGGTTAAGGAAAAGATGCCCTATAGAAGTAGACATCCTGAAAAAGTAGAATATACACAGATGGGATATCTCTCTTGTTTTGTTTTCATTTCCTTTCCAGTCTTTTTGCATTTTAACAAGTTCATTTGGGCACTGTAAGCCAATGTTGGTTGTGGATCTACATTCATTAGGCTGCCTGGGGCTCTCCCCTTGCAGAAGTCAGATCAATACCAAGCACACATAGAACCACCCACACCCTGGTAGTGGTACTTTTGCTTTGTTTTGTTCATCAAGCCCTGCCCCTCTCATAGGAAAGGCTTTCTTAACTTGGTCTGAACTGAGACGGAGTGAAAAGTAAATTGTTTGCTCTTTCCCTTGAGGCTGAGCCCAGAGTTCTGTTTTCTTAAAGTGTTCCAATCAACTCCAGGTTTTGTGATGTGGCCAAGTACCATGATCTTTTTTTTTTAACAAAAGCAAACTTTCTTTCACTCCTCACACCCCTTACTTCTGCTCAAGATAAACAGATGTATTTCTGTTCATCAACTGGTAAACTTTGTTTCCATCTCCCTGAGCACCTTCTGAGCAGGCATCTAGCCTTCCTCTCTTTTGTCTTCATATTTGACAGCCGTGTGTGGAGGGTTTCAGACATAAGCCAGCACCTCTAGGATGCTCAGATCCTTTATTTAACATCATGCTGGAACCCAAATAACAAAGATCACCTCCTTCTATACATCATCCCCTCACCTTTCTGGCATTCTCCAAGTTCCACTGCACCCACAAGGATACCTTTGCATTTGCCTATTAAAAAAACAACCCAAAAGTTTTGATTAAATGATCATGATAAATAAACAGTCGTGTGCAAACTACACACCCTGGTAGAGAAGAGTGTCTTTACTCCTGGCAGGCAACAGCCTGATACAAGGTGAGATTAAGCAGCAGTAGGAACACAGCAGAGCTGTGCTCCGAGCTATAGAGAATTGGAGCTGAAAGCTGAGAAATAAGCCAGTTTATCTGGGCTCCTCCTTAAAGAGCTGCTGCTGTGACAGATATGCAGTCTAATGGCACTTGAAGGGGTTAATACACCTGGAAAGTGAGTTTTCAAATGAACTCCTTTTCCTCTTGGCCTCAACATAAGGCAGTGCTCTATTAGACTTGACCTTTCCTAATGTGAATTAGCAGCTCAGTGGAACAGGATCCAGAACTCAGAGTCCCTTCCCTCTTCACATCCATGCATTAATGTAACAAAAGCAAAAAGGTGTCAGGAAGGCTAAGAATAACTGAACAGATCTTGTGCCAGTTTGGAATAAAATATAGGACCCTCCAGAAGTGGAAGTAACTTGGTTGCTTCTGAACTCTAGGTGAGGCAGGCATTTTAACTCACCCCCCTCCAAACCGCAAAAGAAAATGAAACACGGGCAAATTCAGGTACTGAATTTAAAATAAAAAATAAATAAAATAAAATGAAACTAGTCAGTTCATCATTTTGGTAGGACAAACAAGAGGAAATGCCAAATTATCTCACTAGAATATAAATTACCTTTTCCCTCCTGAAACAGATTTGCTCAATGCCTTTAAATAAAAGTGCCCCCTTGCCCCATTTCCACTGATTTCCTGGGAGGGTTTCCTCACCCAGTCCCTTTGCACGAAATGTTTCATCAGTCTTGTCACCTTGGTTCTACCCTGTCTCATGAGGTAATGGATGAAGCCCAGCTAGACATGAAGATGTGCCATCCAGGAAACCAGACCAAAACTGGTATGTTTAAAAACGTGTTTGAAGAGAGCACAGGATGACAGGGAGGGGGGAAAGGGAGCAGGAGATGTTTTTCAGCCAATGCTTTACTTCCTCCCTTCTTCTCACAGACACTTGCCCTTGTCCAGCAGCCCAGAGAAAGCAATATATATATATTTCTTTTTTGGTGGGGGTGGGAAGGAGGAATGATAACCAGATCCTCATGGCACATCTGTCTTTGGGTCCTCATGGGAGCCACAGCTGTGCAAAGAGGGGAGAGCGAGGGGAAAGAGGTGGAAGGGGGTGGTGTCCAACTTCAACTTTCTAGAGATGGAGTTATTTTAAGCAATATCTTTGAAACAAAACCCCATGTGTTCTCTGCTCTGCAACGCGCCAGGCAAGGCTCAAACACTGGGCTGGGTTGCCCGGGGTCGCAGGCCCCGCCAAAAAAAACAGCTCTGAGGTGGGTCTGAGGCAAAGCTGGTCACCAGCGAGGAGCAGTGACGAGGCCAAGCCGAGGGAGCGTGCCCTGGTTGGTAAACAGGGCCCGCAGTGTTGACGGCCCCGCCGGCATTTCCCTGCCAGGCCCGGCACGCGCTGCTACGCGCAAATGTTCCGTGATGCGTGGATGAAGGATGGGGGCTTGCAGCCCGGGCACGAGCTTTGTGTGTGTGCCTTTCAGGCTGGAGTTTACTTTGATTTGTTTTTCAGGTTTTGATCCCTACCCAGGCTGTTTTGCCAGCGAGGGTGGACGTTTTGCCAGAGAGGGGAGTGGCGGCACATCGCACCCTGCTGCCGTGGCACGCCGGCATTCCGGCCCCTCCAGCCTCTGTGTGGCCAAGGCCAGGCCCACACTGCTTCTCCCATCAGCAGTTCACACCATCCTACCTTGGTGCCTCTTCTGCACCTATGAAAGTCCTCAAAGGAAGCATTTAACCACGGTTCTACACGGAGCACAGGTCTGGCTGTCAACTTCCTCAAAGGTAACATGTTTTCAGACAGGGAAGTGCTGGTTCAATCACATTACCCAGAAGCCAGGTTTACTGTTAACTGAGTTTTAAAAGCTGTCTCAGACCAGAAAGGAACTAAGCTCCATTTTCAAGTAGAAGCAAACCATCTGCTTTTCTGAGAAAGAACCACGTAACTCCCCCACTCAAAGCTGTCATATTGATTTTGGCTGACTGGAAAACAATGCTCTTCACCCTGCACCTTGTGAGGGAAAACGGGTGCAAGGGAGAAGGATTCCCATCTGCCAGCAGTTTTTGTGGTGTGCTCACATGCTGATGAAGCTTTGGGACCACAGGATGCACACGAGAGAGAAGGGAAGACCCAAGGCCATCCTAGAGACTGGAGAAAATAATGGGAAAATCCTCACTCTATTTTCTTTCCTGGCTGCCTTCTTGGGAGCCACAAAACGACATTGTCATGAGTTGGGGAAACAATCAGAGAGAAAGGAAAGAGATAATCCCTACCTCTTTTTGTATTTTAAGCTACAGATCACCAAGTTTTGCCCCTACAGTAGTTGAGCTTGATGGAACTTCTTAGGGTAAAGGTTTTTGCATTTGTGAAAATGTGCAGGCTGAGGAACAAATCTTTGTTCAAATGCCCTTTATTCACTAAATGATTATTTTACATCTGAATTTGCTGAGTGCCCACAACTCAGTCAGTGGGGAGCAGAGGGTGCTCAGCATTCCTGAGAACTAGCCCCAGGGGGTATAAGTATTCCATTAAGTCTCCTTAACATTTCAGAGATTTGGTTGATTTTCAAGATCTTTAAAGCATGACACCGTACATTTGTCCTATTTTTTTTTCCTTTGGTATGGGTGTGTGCCCATGGTGGGAGTGCTGGTATAGGAATTATCTCAAAAGCAATCTTGAAATCCAACCTCTTGTTTTCCCAGGGGTATTTGTTTACATAAAAGGCTTTGTTATGGCAGCAAGCACTAATGTGTTTGAAAATCTGTCACAGAGTAATTAATTTATCCTCATTGCACCAAGCTGTGAGATAGGTTAGCATTATCCCCATATTGCAGGAGAGAAGGGAGGAACAGAAATTAACCCATGAGGGACCTAAAGAGGCTGTAGGAGAGCCAGAAAAGGAACACAAATCTCCAGAATTAACAGGCTAATGCCTTAACCACATGAATATCCTTCCTAAGGTTTTATTTGTTGCCATATCCTTTTTCTGCTTGATCACTTAGGACAAAATGACCTGTCCCTAGATAACATTTTATATGCTGGAACTAAAAATAGGAATTCTCTTCTCCTTCTCTTAAATTGTAGCATTGTAAGTGTACAGCATGGGAACTTGGGGGAAAAGAAATCTTCTAGGGTTCAAGAGGAAAAACAGATAAAGATCAAGAGTGGGAGAAAAGGGCAGTTATGAAAGGAAAGAACCTTTCGTAGTGTCTGCAGGGGATCCAGCTCCAAACACTTCTCACCATTCAAGGCTTTTTTTTTTTTGCTGTTTCCCTCCATGCCCTCTGGAGAAATAAACATGGGATTGAAGAGCATTTGTTTCAATCCTCACATGTGATGCGTGTATGTGCAAAGATTTGCCACGCTATTTCTTTAATAGGAATTCAGCCACCTCGTGGGAGAGGCACAGACCAAAAGCTGCAGGAAAACAATCAAATATTCTTCCTTCACTTCATTAGGTTTTTGCCATTACCTCAAAATGCAGTTTTGCTGGAGTTCTCAATTGACTGTAGAGCTGAAGAAAGCCTAAGGCTGGTGGTTTCCCATTATTTTTCTAAGTAGGAGGAGTAGAAGATTGTTTATACACCCCTCTGTCACCTCAGGCTAGTTTTGCAACGGCTTTGAAGTGCCAGTCCCAGACCTGCCAACTCTCACAATGTCTGGCTGAAGACCCACTCAGCTGGCTCCTGTCTCACAGCCCTCATTGCAGGGTTTCTCACTTCACAACTTATCATCATCTTTTCACATCACATCACAGCTTCTCTCTGGCTCTGGGACCATCTTACAACCAGATGGAACCAACTGTTCTGCCAACCATGTAGTCTGGGACCTGGGTTTCTAGATAAGAGGTGGTTCATCCACTGAGACTGTGTCCCCTTGACTCTGCCATCCCACGTTCTTCTGAGGAATCTACATAGAGAAAAACTCCTTTGGTGCAGGATGCCTTCAGCCGAGACAAGAAATGCCTCCCCTACAGCTCCATTTCTGTTGTGCCTTCACCTTGTGGGAACCTGGGTAGTGTTTGGGTGTTTTATTAAGCATTGCTTGCCACCAGTGCCTACTCTTGTGAAATCAAGGCTGCACAGAAGAGTGTACTCAAGCTGAAGTAATATTCCTTATTAAAAAATGGAGTCCCAAATTATTTTTAGATCTTGAGGGAAAAGCTGGAACATGCCTTGGAGTGAGGGTTCCCAAAAGCACCCGGCTCTGATACCAGAACAGGTAGCAGCTGTCACACACATGCTTGGGCAGGAGGAGACATTTGGCTGCTCAGAGGATGAGTACATGCCCCTCTTTGGGAACCTCGGCTCCAGAGCAAATTTGTTGCCATGAACTGCACACTTACTCCTCTCCCATCAGTGTGGCTCTGGTGTAAGGGCATGGCACAACCACCACAGAATAACTGGTGGCATTTTGTGATGTTGTAAGTTGAGTAGAAATTTCTTACTAGTCATATATCCAAAACAAAGCCAGTTGTTAGCTGAGATAAGGTCCTGTCAATGCAGTCACAGAATCATAGAATCATTTAGGTTGGAAAAGACCTCCAAGAACAAGTCCAACCTCTGACCAATCACGATCTTGTCAACTAAACCAGAGCACTGGGTGCCACATCCAGTCACTTCTTGAACACCTCCAGGGATGGTGACTCAACCTCCCTGAGCAGTCCATTCCAGTGCTTGACAATCCTTTACATGAAGAAGTTATTCCTGATGTCCAAGCTGAACCTCCCCTGGTGCAGCTTGAGGCCGTGTCCTCTCGTCCTGTCACTTGTTACCTGGAAGAAGAGCCCAACCCCCACCTGGATACAACCTCCCGTCAGGGAGTTGTAGAGAGCAATAAGGTTCCCCCCTGACCCTCCTTTTCTCCAAGCTCCCTCAGCCACTCCTCATAGGACTTACTCTTCCTCAGCTCTGTTATCCTTCTCTGGACACATTTCAGCCCCTCAATGTCATTCTATCAGTGAGGGGCCCAGAACTGGACACAGGATTTGAGGTGTGGCCTCACCAGTGCCCAGCACAGGGGGACAATCCCTGCCCTGGTCCTGCTGCCACACTATTGCTGATCCAAGCCAGGTGCCATTGGCCTCTTGCCCCCCTGGGCACACCTGGGCTCATGTCCAGCCGCTGTCACCAGCACCCCCAGGGCCTTTTCTGATGGGCACTTTCCAGCCCCTCTGCCCCAGCCTGGAGCTGCAGGGGGTTGTTGTGACCAGTCCTTTGGGCTGTGTGATAGTTTTGGTGTCTTTAGATGGCAGGACTCTGGTTTCAGCCTTTAGGTAACTGGCAGAGAGCACAGCTGGGGTGGCACCTGCACCCTGCTAATTCACTACCAAAGTTTATCTTAGCGTCTGACGAGCAGATACAACAGTTGCCTTTGCTTAAGGAAAAGCCCTAACGGTGGTGCTTAGAGGTTATTGCTGTGCTAACAGCTGTGTTGCCATGGCTAAAGGTAGGTTCAACACATTTCCTCTTGAAGCCAAAGTGCTAATAAAAGTGTATATAGAAATTGGAAATCTAATTAGAGGGTTCAGCTAAGCCTTTTAATAGGGATGTCTGCACTCATCATTAAATTCGAGATAGACCTTTCTCTACCACACAGAAGGTAAATTTGTACAAAAAATGCCTAAATAGATTATGACAGACGTTTAGTATCCTTTGATAGACAGCACAGGATTTGTTATGCACAGAAATTATGGGAAAATGCCTCACTTGGGCTACCAGATTCTGGTTGACTGTTGTGAGTGAATGTCCCAAGAAATGGCAAAGATGAGCAGGCCTTGGGATCATGCTTGTGGCTGAACACTCTAAAGAGGAACCAGGAATCCACACGTGTGGGTTCACGGTCATTTGAGAGAAGTCCAGCCAAGAATCTTCTGTCTAATAAGAAACAAACCCTCATGAGCTGCTGTGATCACAAGCAATCTGAAGGAAGCAGGTAATACTGTCCTTCAGCAGGAACAGTTCATGCATAGTTAGCAAGATTGGAAAAATAGAGCATAATGAGTTTTTTGTGTCTGGGCGAATAATGAATGCTTTTTTAATGTCTACAGGGTTTTTACAGGTGAAATTTGAGCCAGCAAATTGGCATTATGCCAAACCCAGCTCGGCTCCCCTCTCAAATTGGCTGCAAGGCACAATCATATTCTCTGTTCCTTCTCTCCCCTTTATCTCTTAAAAGGATAATTCCTGAAAATTCACATTAACAGGCAGGGGGGCTTGCTTGCTTACTTTCTGGAAAGTGCTTAAGGTGACATCTTCTGTCTCCTCTCAGGTGCCATTTAGATCTCATTTACTTGCACAGAGGGAGGTAGGAAACAAAAGATCATAATATTCCTCACTCTTTAACCTTCCTAAGCATCTCTCCCTCTTCAGCCTCTGCTGTGAGAGGCAGAGCTCTGGTCTGCAGAGTTCCCTGACCAGCGTCTGAGCAGGTGACACCACGGGCAGAGCCAGGGGGGAAGTGGTGATGTGGGGAAAGAGGGATTGTGCTTTCCAGCGTCACAGTTTCCAAGCAGTCGGTGACATTGTTGGTGCTCCTGGGTGAGGTCACACTGTGTTTTTTGGAGCTCCTGTTGGACACACAGCCCAGGAGCAGATTCCTCCTGGGATGGAGTCTCAGGAGAGGCTTCAGGGACACGGTCTCAGTGGGAGGACTGCACATCCATGCATGGATTCATCTTGTAAGCTGGGATATTTCTGGTGTTCAAGGCAGTGCTCCGGGTGCTCCCAAGGAATAGCAGGCCCTTTAAAGGACAGAACCTGGCAAGTGCACGTCTGGAGAAGGCACTGCTCTGTTCTTTGTCCCTCTGCTAGAGCATACGTGGGGGTGTGAAGGAGGTATTTTCTCTTTGCCAGCGAGCAGAGAAGCCTCCTAGAAAACCACCCACTGCCAGTGTTTCACAGTGAATGTTACCCACATTATACCTGGCAGAGAAACACAGCCAGCTTGGAAACGGACATTATGAAAGAAAAATAATGGCTCAGCACTTCAGGCTCGGTGGTACAACGGGTTTATTTTCACCACGGAACGGAACGGGCAGGAGAGCTGGGGCTGCTGAGCTGTACTGCTGGACCTGATCTAGTATCACAGGAAGGCTTTGTGCCATGTGGATGTGCCAGCTTGACAGGAGCAACTTGGCACCTTCTGCCCTGTGCTGCCTTGCCTGCTGCTGACATCCACATTCAGAGTTTTAGTCAGAGTCTCTTCAATACCTCTGCCCTTCCACTGCTTCATCAGAGTGGTAGTCTCTCCTGGCACAGCAGGAGATAAAAAAGACGTGTGTTGGTCTGGTTTCTTTCTTTTCTACTGGCCATTCTGACATTTGGAAGCCCTGCCCCAAAATTTCAACCTTGATTCCTCCTTCTCTTCTTTACCAGGGGGTTTAAGCACCTCAAAGTCATATTTTATGGGTGGATTCTTTTGCCTTTTTTTTTTTTTTTTTGTTCTTGTAATATCACTATAAATGGGACACCGAAGGCAGTTGTTTTGAGATTGTTTCAATGTCAGGAACATCAGCTGAACTTCTACCTCAGGTAAAAAAGTGAATATAACTAAGTTACTTTCTTCTTAGCTCCTAGTAGGTTTGTGTTTGTGAAAGAAATTAAACCAGTTGGTGACCTCTGCGTAGGAAAGCTTCAGGCTTCAAAAACCAAAAGAAATCTTGTCATGCATTGGCAGCGTTGTATCTCTGCACACAAACTATCCCAGGACTTTGACTAGCTGTTACTCCAACTGCTAATCCTGCACTTTCCTGTCCTAACTAATAAAAATCAGGCAATCCTCATGCATGTCTAGCTATGGGCAGGACATTTTGCAGTCTGAAAGACAGTCAGCCTGCTGTCTTGATATGGAAGGCATTTGACATGGATGAAAACTCTGCTTCTGAATCATGTGTCTGGTTTGGGAAGAAGATTTTTGGATCAGATCCCCCAGACAACCTGAAGAGCAGCTCAGAAGTAATTACCTTCTGAAGCATGTTATAAGAAAGTTTTATTTAACCTCATCTGGCTTTGACCTCTATGTCTTCCTACTTGCATCATATGTTTTGGGGGTTTCTTTAATTCCCAGGGCAACCAAGAATTATAGAATAAATAAAGAAGCCAGCAAAATAGACAAATGGAAGTATCTGCTCTTCAGTATTTCCTGAAACCAATGTGGAATTTAGAAGCCAGAGATAGAAAAGCCCTATTAATTAATCTTATCTATCCCACTGCCAAAGCAGGTTCAAGTGTGGGACATTATTAGCCAAGCTACTTTTCAGCTTCCACTTCTGATTTGACCGTGTCTTCATCAGACAGTGCTGGAGCAGAACAGTCTAATGATCTAAAAGCTAAAGCATTTGCTTGGTTCTTCAGAGCCCTGTTTACTAAGGTCAGCTGAGGAGGTGGCTGTGAATGATGAGCACCACCCCTTTAAATAAGTGATCATAGAACTGTAGAACAGTTTGAGTTGGAAGGAACATATAAAGGTCACCTAGACCTCCCTCCCCTGCTATGAGCAGGGACATCTTCAACTACATCAGGTTGCTCAGAGCTCTGTCCAACCTGACCTTTAATTTTTCCAGGGATGAGGCATCCACCACCTCTCTGAGTAACCTGTTCCGAAGTTTAACCATATTCATTGTAAAAAACTTCTTCCTCAAATCTAATCTGACTCTCCTTCAGTTTAAAACCGCCACCCCTTGTCCTATCTCAGCAGACTATGATAAAAAGTTTACTTCCATCTTTGTTATAGGACCCCTTTAGGTACTGAAAAGTCCCCCAAAGCCTTCTCTTCTCCAGTCTGAACAGCCACAATTCTCCCAGCCTTTCCTCACAGCAGAGCTGCTCCATCCCTCTGATCATCTTGGTGTCCCTCCTCTGGACTCGTTCCCACAGCTCCATGTCCTTGCTGTGCTGGGCCCCCAGAGCTGGAGGCAGCACTGCAGGGGGGTCTCCCCAGAGCAGGGCAGAGGGGCAGAATCCCCCCCTCCCCTGCTGCCCACTCTGCTTTGGGTGCATCTGTTCATCCCCAGCCTGGATTGATATCAGGGATCGCCCTGACCTCTGTGCAGCATCTTGAACTTGGCCTTGTTAAACCTCAGGAAATTCCCATGGGCCACTTCTTGAGCTTGTCCAGGTCCCTCTGGATGGCCTCATCCTTCAGGTGTGTCAACAGCACCACTCAGCTTGGTGTCATCTGCAAATCTGCTGAGGGTGCATTTGATCCCTTCATCTGTGCCACTGATGGAGACATCAAACAGTGCTTGTCTCAGTGTGGCAGTTACTACTGGTGAGTTTTACAGATAACTGGCTGAGTATGAAAGGTAAAACCACTAAAAAAAAACCAACCCAAAGACAATGAAGCTGGAAATATTTTGAGAGGGGAGGCGAATAAGACACAAACACAATTTGATGCCTGAGCAGAAGCCAAATATGATGCTCTGAGGATGTGTTTATTTCACACCAGTTAACCTTTGGGTTAAACCTGTCAGCAGTAGCATTCCTAGAAGCTTCACAGCAAAGAAGATCACGTTAGAAAAACAATTCTGGCTCCAAGGTCTAGGGATGTTCAACTTAGTAGCTTTGTCCACATCGTTCTCATTGCCTGGTGTTTGCCAACAGGATCTCGGCTTTTCTACTTGACATCCTTTTATTTCACATTAATTTAGAGCTGTTGAAAGGTTCTGGCTTTTCTGTCTTAGATGCTGGCTTCCCTGTATACCTATGAGCAAGGCAGCAGCTCAGCAAGCTTTCCCTGGCTGTTCTGGCAGGACATCCTAGTCCTGAGAACAGAACTCATTGCACACCTCATTCATACACAAGCCTCTAAGTCAAAGCCACCATTTCACAGATCCTTAGATTTAAGGCTCTAAAAGGATCTTTCAGAACATTCGTTCTTGTCACCTGCAATGTAATATGTGAAATTATAAATGGGATATGACAAGTATCAATTTCTACACAGGTAGGTGGGCAGGATTTTTCTTCTCCCTTCTCCACTCTCCATCCCAGGCAGCAGCAACAACAATTACAATATAGTGTAATAGTGCAATATAAACGCAAATGAGAAACTGAACATAAACCTCATTGGTCATTAAAGTAGATCACCACCAGTTGTACTGGACTTTCATTTTATTAGTGATAATAAGGTGATCATCAGGCACACCAGTGAATGAGACCTGACATGGTTTTAGTCTACATAACATCTCCAGGAAGAGGAGAGCCTGTTGGGCTTTCCCCAACACCAAATACACAGAAAATGCAAGTGAAGCCTTTGCAACCTGGAGGCATCTCAGGGACATGTGTTTCCTCTGTGCTGGCACTTCAGAGGAGGATGGACAGTCCCCAGAGGAAACCTTAAAGGGTGAACTGACTCCAGCAGATCATGGTAAGGCAAAGCAAATGAGAAATAGGTGCCCTTCGAACGTCAGAGATCATTCATAAACATCTTAAGCCTGCTTAGGTCTTCTAAGCACCTATGGGACAGAATGTAGAAAGCTCTGGGTGGCCTTTTAAGCTCACACAGAGAAGGCAATTAGTGGTCCTTTGGGACAAGTAAAATCTTTACACAGAAGGGTTGCTGTATAATTAAGTGCTCACCTGCTTGTGTAAAGATGCTTGAAGCACCCCGTGTTTCTTTCAAGACCTGTGGGATTTGCCAGTCTAGCAGTTCTTACAAAAAAAGTATTCCAAAACCTTTCAATGCAAAGGTTGGTGCAGCCTAAGTCAGAATTAGGCCTAGTTCTGATGGACGCCCACATTAGGCTGTAGGACATGTAGCTTAGACCTCTTTGAAATGAAAAAAAGTGGTCTTAGTTCTAAGGGGAAAGGAGAAAACCAGAACATTATGAACTGACCCTGTAATTCCCAAAGACCTGTTTTCTTGTTTATGGCAAGCAAAAATCATATCACTCATATTATTCCTTTGCCATTCATTTCAGTTTTCTTTTCTCCCTTAGCCAGATACTACTTAAATTATTTTTTTCCTCCTTCTCGTATTTAATTTTGTCTTCAAGCTAGAAACAGTTGCCTCCTGAAAATATAGCAATGCTTAAAATATACATGCACTTAAATGCACAAACGACTTAAATTGAATCCAAACATGTCATATTCACTAACTTTTCTCATAATCCAGGAATGAGAAGGTATCTGGGCTGTAATTGGCTGTCATGCATCATTTCCAATTTTGCACCAAAGTGAGAAGCTATTTTCACTTGCTTGTTTCTGAGCTTGGTCCTGGGGAACAAACTCTGTATGGTCTAGACTTTTGTGTGATATCCTGCACACTTTGCTGATGGCAATTGCAGAGAACATCACACCCCCAATATAATCAGGTATATTAAGCCCTGATAAAGGGTCTCCTAGGGAGCAAAGCATCTCCAGCATAGAATTACAGACTGATATGCTGCTAAGTGGATTTTATTATTAAAAATACATGGCAAATTATAGGCCACATATGCTCCTGATTTCACTGATTTTAAAAATAGAAAGTGAAAGCTCCCAGCTGGGGGCACAGCTGCTGCTGAACACTGGTAGAAATCATAGCCAGGAGTGTCAGTTGTAAAGGCAGCAGCCTGCAACTGAAGTAGTGGGAGAGTTTTGTTTCTCCTCAGTCTGCAGCTGGATCTTGAGGGGAGCTTCCACAACGCCTGAAGGGTCAACTGTCTCTTCTCTAAAGCAGATACAGGCATGTTTAGCTGTAAGATTGTCAAATATTGACAGTGCTAACACTGCACTTCCAGGAACTCCATGTTATTGTTGCTTCCTTCTTTTAAAATCATTCCAGTCTGAGCACATAAAAAAAATGCTTCCATATGGATTGCCAGGACAGAGCTGGACTATGGGTTTCATGACACCAGGGACTGGGTTGAAGAGGAAGGACAGCTGTAGAGGACAGTTCATGGTAATTTTGATCCTCTACAGAAACTGTGAAGGAAAGAATGGAAGTGGAGAGGGAAAGAAAGTGGCTGTGTTGCGCCCCTTGCCCAAGTGTCAGCATCTCTCTCAAGTATTGTCCTGCTTCTGTGGGAAGAAGGATATCATCACTGCCAGTGTGATAGCAGAAAAACCTGTCCTATGCCTGATTGTGCTTTGTATTGGTTGTTTGAAATGCACCTTATAAGTCTTATAAGCATTAGATTCAGCTTCTTTCCAATCTTCTGTACAAAGTGGAAGGCTTTTGTACAAACGGACTTCGAAATGCAAACGTTCTTTCGCTTTTTCCCTTTTAAAAGAGAAAAAGAACGAAACTGTGAAAAGTGGGTTTAGCCTGTTTGGTGAGGCTCTGTGCAGGGTCTGTGTAATGAGACACCTCAACAACAGTTTCTACACAGCTGCTGCCTCTTGATCTTTGATGTCTACAGTGCTCCTGACTTGTACAGCAGGGAAAATAAGAAATGCTATCTTGTTTAGTCTTGCTGTGTTTTACCTTGCTTAGCATTTAGTAACTGGACTAGACCACCTAACTTGAAGACCTGCTTTAAAGGCAACTCTTTGATGGTAGAAATCCCAGGTTGGGGAATTTTTGAAACAAGGGCACCCTCTAATGGAAACAAGAACGACAGAGCAACCACAAGCTGTTACGGTAGGGAATGTACATTTTCTCTTCTCTGGGTATTTATGCTAAGCTTATGAAAGAATCAATTCCTCCTCTACTCTCAAAGGAATGGTTAGATATTCTGCCTTTTAAATGCAACACGAAGAAGATTTTTTTTCACTGCAGATCAAAGCTTACAAAAAACGACCACATTCTGCACAGAACCCAAAACCACTTCACCAACCCAAAGACTAAATAGCATTTCAGCAGCTTCTGGTCCCAGTTGTAAGTTAGCACAGGAGTTCTGTCCACTGAGGAGGCCTGAGACCACCTTGTTTAGGTTGTCTGTGCTTAGGTTAACTATTTTTTCTGCTGTAAACTTCATCAGCAGCAAACTGGCTTCTCCTGAGCTCCTGGTGGTGCTATAAGGGAGCAATAATTGTCTATGGAAAGACACAGTAATTGCTTTTCTGTGGGCACTTATTCTTGCACAATGAGGCTAAGGAGTTCTGTCATACAAAGCAGAAAAGGTGCTCAGTGTGAGCTGCAATCCAATTGCTAAGGCAATGACAGCAAGTCCTGTCTTACCTATCAACCTACCTACCATCTGTGAAGTTTTTCACAGATGGTGAAAAGCAAAATGGAAAGGCTACATCACACACCTAGGATGACTCCCAGTGATTTTGCTGCCTGCCTTCACAATCGAGATCTCTCCTGATTCTCATACAGAGAAGGAATGATGGTGTCCCTGCAGAGAAATAAATTCCATGAGTGTTAATGAAGTTTCTTGCCTTGGACTTACTCCTTCTCATCCCATGCACCATCATGTGGTTACAGGGGGTTAACTGGGAGAAATGAGTTTGTCATCCAGGCCCTGGTTTTGTATATTCTTACAGTACCAGGGGACTTCTGGAGGGTGCCACTGCATATGCTTACCATTTAATCACCAGCCAATTTAATTTTGCCCTGAGCACCCACGGGCTTGTGTGATACAAAGGATATGCAAGCCCCACGAAACCACATCAAAGAGAGGAGGTGTGCTGTGTCCAGGCACGCCGGCTGCACCTACTGAATAGAACACGCTCAAGCATTTCCTGAGAAAGTCTGGTGAGTCAAATCAGGCCAGCAGCACAAGCCAGCTGTGTGCATCTTCTGTTTTCCTTGTGCTACTGGTCCATAAAGTAACTAACACTGATTGCCTCAGCTTCAAAAACTGCATGTGTAAATCAATGCTATGTCTGTACCATGGCATCCACATGGTTTCTGACGTAGTATTGTAGTTAAGGCTGCAAAACAGTTTTTGTTCCAAGTCCAGTGTTTTCCCTTGCTGCTGAGTTTCTGAAAGGTTCTACTTTCTAGGCTGAAATTTTCCATCACTGAGCTCAGCCAATGACTTCTGGGAGAAAGTCTGAGGAAAATCCATTCAACCATTCTGTGAAACTGGAAAAGAAAACAAAGCTTCTCTGGAAAATTATTTAGGATTATATTAAATTGCACATCCAGTGAGGAAAACAGGAGCGGAAAACACAGGTGGGCTTTGATGAGGAAGCTGATTAGAATTTTTTGAGGATATTCATGCACAATAGACTTACTCTGATGTCTCTCTGCTGATTTCACTCTTGGTTTGTAGATTCAGGTGACAACATAGATGTTATTTTACCACAGCATTAGAATTATCATTTGGCATGTGCTTTGAATGAAAATGTATTGTTACTTAGAGGAGTGTGAGTATCATCCTGAGTATCATGTGAATATCATCCCTGCTCTTTGGCCTGTGCTGTGAGGTGCAGGAGTTGCCCCACATTGAGACACCACAGATCTGCTTTACAAACTGCCCTGTTGCAACTGTCATTTAAAACCTGGAAATCAAGACAAGACATGAGGAAAGAAAAAATTAATTCATCTAGAGTGAGGAAAGAAAAATTAATTCATCCCAGGTGACAAAAAAATATTAATTCATCTTGGGTGAATTGTATCTAATGCGGAGCTCTCACACCTGATTATGATAAAGTAAATATTATTTGGTATTTACTCTCTATGTTGATGTTTTTTGTATGTGCTTTTGTTATTGCTATGCAATGAGGGACACAAAAGGCAAAGAGATATTCCTAAAGGATAACACTATTTTGATCACGTTTCTACAAATCTCAGTACCAGCCATACACATCCCCTTCTTTTTATCTGTATTTGGCTCCAAGCAAAAATTTAATTTTCAGTTGGCCCTAAATATGAGGGATGTGTTTCCCACATTTTTGTTTTGGACATGGTGCTTCTCAAGTTACCCACAAAACAAGGCCAGCAAGTGGCCAGGGATCAGGTCCTCAGAGAAACTTGACAGGGTAATGCTGATGAATTGCATCAGCTGGAAGTCTGGCTTGCTGGTGTATTTGGGAACTGTGGTGAGGGAGGTGACTAATGTGTTGCAGTGTTTCTCAAGCTTTGAGGCTGAACATCCTGAGGAAACTCTGATCTCAGAGCAAACCTTAAGGAAGTGCCTTGTGTATGTTGTGGGAGAGGAAAGCTAGGAGGATGGATGAGAAGGAAAGGATTTTTAGGGGATTTCTAATGCTCAGGACTTAGCAAAACCAGATCCTGGGACAAATTCAGATTAACAAACAGAGCTTGTCCTGCCGAGTCTAGAGAAAAACTGACTCAGTGAGAAAGAAATTAAAAAGCTCTTGTGTTAGAAGTTTTAAGATGCGTTAGAAATTTTCATACAGAAAAAGAGAAAAAAACAGAACAGGAAACTGTTTTATGAAATCACTCTGTGGAGCTAAATCTTACCATGAGCTAAACCTTACTTAAGAGCCTTTGGAACGGCTGAGCTCTCTAATCCTATGGACAAACTGATCAGACCTGTGGTTTGTGGCATTTCTGGAATTCCTTCCTGATTCATTCAGCTGCTTCAGAGTGATGAGCATGGTTAGCCCTTTGTGATGAGGAGACCAGGAGGATAAAGCAATAGCATTTCATTTGCCTGGGGCAGAGAAATTGCTTGAACCACTGAAAGTGAATTAGGCAAACTCATTCCACAGGCCTCCATCATGGACTTCTTTAAGAACATCATCCAACTTACCACCTGAGGACTTCAAGCTTGGAAATATCAGGGCATGTAGGTCAGAAGAACAGTGATATGATAGGAAAGACGTGTAGGGTGAGCTTCAGTGTGACCCAGCACATCACCTGCTTGTCACAGCCACTGTGAGCAGTGAGATGTGTGAGCCAGACCTGCCCAATGCTAAAGGAAAGAGTGGGGGAAATAAAGCCCTTTGCACGTATTACCAATGTGTTTGTATCTGGAAAACTTAAACATGGGAGCCCTCCTGTGGCAGTTCTTCAGAAGTATGTTTTTCACCAGGATGAAACAGTCACCAGAAATGTGTTGAAGTCCAAGCAGGGAGCAAACAGTCATAAAAGAAATCTGTATCTGTGTGTGGTGGGTGTGACTGTGGGTGTAGACACAGCTACTGAATGTCAGCAGGCGAGCCAGCCACATGTTGCTTGTGTTGGGCAGATCACAAAATTTAACCTGACCAGCCCAATGACAACTCAGTAAATGAAGCTTAACCTTGAACACTGAAGCCCTTTGCACCTGTGCACGCTGACTGCAAGCACAGAGCCACTGCTCCTGTTTATTTGAAAGGTTTGAGGGCAAGGCGTATTCTCTGTGTCGAGGTGAACCAGCCAGCAGGGGAAGGCTGAATGCTGTACATGAAATCAGCCCCACACAGCAGCCTGGCCCAAAGGTGATGCATGACTTACAGGACTTATCTGAAGCCTTTAAGAGATCCACATGGCCTGACTGGGCCTGAAGTCATCCCACAGTGCTGTTGGTGAATTTGCAGACAAGGCTGAGCAATTACCAGAGAGCACACAGGGCAAGAGCTAGCAGCAGTGGTCTTGCTGTCCAGTAGCTCCCTCCCACTGGGTGTTCATGCAGACTGCCCAAGGAGGCTCATGTGGTCACACATGGCAAAGGACAGCAGGAACAGCCAAAGCAAAACTCTCTCTGGGGCTCAGGGATTGCCGCCCACCCACCCAGTTCACTCAGCACCCACCAGATTTACAGCTGGGATAATCATCCGTCAAACTGCGCAGAGGGATCTCACAGGGGCTCGTGAGAGTTTCATTCTCTGCTGAATTCCCAGTGGCTGTTTCTTTCACAGTCCCTGGCATTATGAGCTGCCTCTGGGGTTTGCACTGGACACTTACAGGCCACCCCAGGCAGATCGTATTTGTCCTCTGAGGGTGAGGAAAGAAATCCCACAATAAGTACTCTTTTCTCGGTATTTGTGAGTGGAGGGAGGGCAGGACTAACCCTTTTGGGAGCAGCACACACTTAAAAACACATAAGCTTGTCATGAATCCACTCTCAAAAGGTGGTGGCTTCATGCTTGCCTTGGTATGCACTAATTACTGTAGTAGCTGTATCCTGTTGACAGGTATGCTTTAACTGAAACAGGCGTTTATTAATTATTGATACTTCACTAAGAATGAGACTTGAAAGGCATTTCCCTATAAAGTCAGAAAACACAGGAATTTTGGATTATTTTGTGCAAAGCTACAAAACTGTTAAACTTTAATGGACAAACAAAAAGTCTTTTGAACTGAAGTAACACATGTTGCCGTATATTGCAAATGTACTCCCTGGCTCACCAGCACACACTTTTATGCAGGTTCCAGACCGCGTTCTGAGCCTCACTTGGTTAAGGTAGAACTTAAATAAACTTGAGTTTGCTTATTCAAAGTAGCAGCATCCAAAGACAGAACCTCAGTGTAATTATTGCATAAGAGCTGGTGTGCAAGAATTTTAATGCAAAGGACCTGCTTTTATCTGATGTGCTCGAAAAGTAACTCTGGTGTGCAGCACTAAGTGACAATTAAGTTGAACAGGATCTCTAATCTTAGGTTCTATATTAAAGAATATAAATTTTAATTCAGCCATAAGGAAATGTTTGGGAATATATTTTAATCTCTCTGGGTTAGTGAATTTGCATATTTGGTAAAGCTAATTGGGAAAGTCACTGAAGGTAAGAAGATAAGGTAAGCCTGTTGTGGATAAACACATGCACAAATACATAGGTACAGATACATAAACGAAAATCTCTTTAATGATGTTTTATTTTAATTATATTTTAATTTGCTTACTCTATGTATTCCTTTGCCGTTATGCTAACATATCTGGAAGAGAAGTTCATGCATTAGGAAAGCACATGGAAAAGGCATAGGGATCAGTAATGTTTCCCTTTCAGAGGCTTCAGTGAAACTTAACTAACACTTAAATGTCCGCTGCGGAGGAATGAATCTGACCCATAGTGAACTAATATGGTAAGTCTTGGTATTTTGAGACTGGCAATAGCTGGCAAGTGAACAGTCATCTGCTGTGCAAGCCCAGGACATTTTTTTCCCAAGCAAAGCTTCACAGGGCTTCCTATTCTGAATTCACACATGCTAATAATGCAATTACACATCTTGTTTGTTGCCACTGCCTAATTATAAAATATAATTTTTCCTCTCCTAACAGAGAGGAGGAAGTATAAATATTGTTATAAACATAAATCTTGATCGTGCAGATGGATAAAACTAAAGCTGACGCTGCTGTTGTGGGAAGACAACTTATCATAACAAAAAAAAGCAGTAAACTAAAGTGGAAGATTGAGATGTGTTGTAACATTATGAAAACAAAGGAAATCCTTTGAGGAGGCCAGTGATTCTGAAGGGATTTGGCACAAGTCTGACTAGGATTGGTCCTGATTCCCTGGTGCAGCCAAAATTCTCTCTGAAAATGATTTTTGCCATGTATACTGTATTAAAAAGTCTTCTAAAACAGGTTTGGGTTTTTTTGGGCAGGGGTTTTTTGGGCAGAGTTTTTTTTCTCTGTTTGTTTGCTTTTGGCAGGTTTTTTGGTCAAGCTTTTATGATTTCAAAATGAAAATGAAATTAAATATAAAAATGAAAATGCCAAGGCCAAGTCTTAAAAAACTGTAAGCCAGTTTTCCCTTCCACACATTATGTTGTAGTGAATAACATTTGACAAATGCTCTTTCTGATTTCTACACCTCCTTCATTCTGTTCATCAATAATTGTAAAATGAAATCTTATAATTTTATCAGGGATTAATTCATTCATAACTGTGATTAGACATCATCTTGTTAACTGCAGAATAAAGCCAGGAAAAGTCATCTGGCTTCCAAGAGAAGAAGCTGTGTTGCTCATACAAGTATCTCTAATAATATTTACTCAGAAATGTACATACTGGCAAAGAAAAACGCAAAACGTTTTCATTTCTGCATGTTTGTCCCAGGCTGAAAGTCCCTCTTTAATTACTTGCTCCAGCCAAATCCCTGCCAAAAAAACGGTGGGGAAGGAGGGGGAGCGGGCACACAGGGGAGAGCTATTTTAAGAAGTAAGAAAATGTTTTCAAAACTCTTTTCCTATTGTTGTTTTGCCATGATTTTGCTCCTTGAGAGACTCCCAGGTAGGATGGGCTCTTTGCCATCCTTTGAGAGTTGGGTGTCGAGAATGTGTGTACTGCAAGGAGGAGTCTCACTCCAGCTACAGCCTTGTGCTTCCTTCTCTTTCCTTGCTCCTAGAGACTCCAGAAACCTTTCTAGGTCTTGCCAGGTCTTCCTCCTACAGTCTGTGCTAAATTACCAAGGCTGGGCAGATGCTGCAAAGCCCCTCAGTGCCACCAAAATTCCAAGGTTGTGGAGCTCCGTGGATCCATTTGGGTTTCCAGTAACGGTCTGTTCCCTTTAACGTGATTTTGACAGGCTGCATATTGTTCCTTTTTGTACAACCTGTACTTTTAGAAGGAGTAAGGTATTTGTGGGTGTCTGGCAAAGGGATCTCCAAATTCCAGCCAGGATGTAAACAAAATACAGCTCTTCAATAAAATTCAATAAATATTGGCCAATATAAACCTGCAAAAAATATCAGACCGTGCCATGCAACATTAAACCTTGTGAACTGCTCAGATCCCTCACCTCGAGCCTTTTTCAAAGGCATCAGAAAAAGTACAGTCTAATGTACACAAATACACAGGGACTGTGTTAGGATGGTATGTGGAGGCCAATTTGTGTATTTGCTCCATATTTTAGAGAGCAACTTTTGAATCTCTCTGTGCTTTTGTAAGATCTAGTCTCTAAACTCCAATTGTATTGTCAACGGTGTTTTCTTTGGAAAATAAACTGCCTTGGCTGAATTTGGAACTGCTCCCGAATTCCGTTCACTTCCTGACAAATGGCAGCAGAAAATTTAGACCAGCTAACATAAACATTAGCATCTGTGTCCATAGAGAGGAGCTAAGTATAATAATGCTGGGTGGGTGGACATCACTCAAATAATTCTGTAGACCACTTAAATACTAGAATCCACTGTTCTTTATTTATACATCTCTAGAAGGTGGCTCATCTGAAAAATCCAGCTAGGCTGTAGGGCAGCGCTGCTCCAGTGGCGCTTGCCTAATTCCAGATGAGAAGTATATTTTTCCCAGACCCCATGGAAGCTTTATAACTGGGATATATCCAAAATTCCTATGGGAAAGCTTGCATTTCTGGCGATATTCTTACTTTTTGAAGGAGTAGCTTGTGGTGCACAGGTAGGGTCCCCAGCTGGGGGGTATATGAAGAGCCAGGCAGAGCCAGAGATGACACTGCCTTCCCTTCTCTGGATACTGACAGGATTATCCATCAGACAGTGCTAATATCTCACTGCTCTGGTCTGCTAGAGTGAAAGGTAGGCAGTGGTGTGGCAGGAACATCAGAGCTGGAGTTCATGTCTCCAAACATAATATAGACAGTTAATTCACATGGAGTTCAAAACGCAATAATTAGATGACTAAGTACCATAGAGCCATAACTGGGCTCTCATGTTTATTATTTGCATTTCTTAGCCATCTTTATCTTTTTATACCATTGAAGAGTAAGAAAGAAAAATAAAAGCAATTTCTTCTCTCTCTCTCTCTTTTTTTTTTTTTTTAATTTTCTATTTATTACCAAGCAGATATTTTGTCTGTTTTTTAGGGAAGGGTCCCCACATAAAAATTATTTGGGCAGATGTTCTTCTGTCTTTCTCTGCAGCCAGATTTTTTTCCCTTACCCACAATTTTTTCATTCAGTTAATGCAGTAGGGATGATACAATGCAAGGCCCTGGTAAGAAAAGGTGAAAATAAACTACACTGGTGCCTCTGCTCACTGTTTTCACTCATCTAATTCTGTTTTGATATGCAAATCAAAGATGGGTTCAAGCAAGTGTCCTGGAAATGTTTTAGTTCCCTTGAAGTTTTATCATGGCTGACAGGAATTTGAGAAGTTCTGACATTTCCATACAGCCTGGAGGCCTGTCAAAGTTATTCTAGGTAAACTAATGGACATTTGGCATGTCCCATGTTTCAGGTAGACCATATGCACATGGAGCAGGGACCACCCTCACCAACACTTGCTGGGATGCACCTCATAATTTTCAAGGCAGAAATTCCTTGAATGCCTTTCAATGCCTTCAGAATGGAATAAAGGGGAAGAGACCAGAGGAGTGGTCCTGTGGGGATCCACAGGAGGGACTAGTTGACTCCAGTCTGAAGCAGTAAGTCAAAGCAGGAGTTACTAGCACATTGTCCCCAGACTGACAAACTTCTCTACGCTGCTGTGACTCCCTGAGCCTGCTGGCTATTGTTGCCAGTGTTTCTGTGGGAGAGAGCTCTCTATTCATACTCTGCTTTATGTCCTTCTTTAGGACATGAACTCGTTCCAAACCAATCTTCCATACAACGCACAAGCCACTTCTTCAAATGCCTTTCAAGAGATAAGAAGCAAGTGTCAGATGCCAACACTGAGCTCTTCCTTCTTTACAGTCCAAAGACTCCAAAGACTTTACAAGTGAACACTAATAAATGCAGTCTGGGGAAGGATGTACTGAGCTAAAGAATATTTCAGAGAGGAACGAAACTACTATACTGAAGATGCTTCCCTCACCTTCTTACATCAGACACCAGCTTTTAGAAGTTATAACTGTGGGTCCAAAGCTATGGGCTGGATCCCCAGCTATGATGAGTTTGAGTAGTTGGATTGAGTCAATGAAGGTACATCCATAGAAACCAGCTGAATATCTGGTCCACCATTTAATGCATTGGTGAAATCAACTGAAGTGACAAATGAAGTTATAGAGACACCTCACTAAACAACATCTCAATGATGAGAATTTTCAATAACAGAGCTCATCCCTCACCACTGCAAACTGCTTTTCTGTATTTTCCCTTTAAGCTGCTCTGCACTGAGATGACTTCAGCTTTTTTTTTTATACAGAATCAATAAATTCCTTGAACCAACACTGCTAATGAAACGACCTTGGATCTTTGTTTTATGATACATCATAAGTATTTCCAAAATAAATCAGGCCATAAGGTTTGAGAGAGTTACATAGTTACAAAAGTTTGGGCAAATCTGCCAGGCCTAAATGTATTATTTTTGAGTAATCATCCTCATACAGCATAACAGCAGCAGCAAGAGCAGTGACTGAAGAAAAGAGGAAAACTATTTAACCTTCCTATGAGTAGTAAGAACTGTGAGTGAACTAATTTGTGGTGGTTTCCTACTGAGGAGCAGAAAGTCACTAAAAAATATCTTGTAAGGAAGAATAAAAAATAACTCCTTTCAGGAGAAAATTGAAGTTTGGAGGTTTGCAATTCAGGAGGATTTACAGTTTGCAAAGATCTTGGGGTAGATAACTGAGTCTCAGAAATTTATGCCAACAGTTTTAGAGGAAGACTGGGGGTTGGGTTAGACAACCTTTAAAGGACCCTTCCAACTCAAACCATTCTATGATTCTATGAATCTAAGATTACTGCTATCACAGAAGGGGGCTGACAGCCAGCTGCCCACATAGTTTTCCCACCAAGAAATCAGAGAGACAATTTAAAAGGTATGCACTGTTCAGAAAGGTATATTTATTTACTAATTTTGGCACATAGTTCTGCTTTTGCCTGCTTTGCCTCCTCCTAAATTCTTTGTTTCAAAGTGAAAACAGATGAGACACTGAGTTTCATCTAATTTTCTGAGATTTTGAGTGGACCTGAGAAGCTGTTTGCTAGTGATTGCTACAGTGAGCTCTTGATGGCACCACAGAAGCTTGGTAGAATGGCTATAAATGAACTCCATATCTCTTTATCCCTTGCATAAACTTTGCCTACCAGCAAGTGTACCTAAATAAAAGAATCACGGACCTACTGACACTGGGATGTACCTCTGGAGATCACCTAGTCCAAACTCCTGCTGCCCAGGAACACATTGAATCATGTTTCAAATATCACTGAGGACGGAGACTCCATTGACCTCTCTGGGAAATCTGTGCCTGTGCTCAATCTCTTTTACAGTAAAACCATTTCTGTCCTATGTTTAAGTGGTTTTATTTTTTTTCTTTATATTGCAATTTGTGTTCATTGCCTCTTGCCCACCACTGGACAGCCCAGAAGAGAGTCTGGTTCTCACCTCCCTGGACCTGCTGGCAACACTCCTCCTCCTGCAACCCAGGGCATCATTGTCATCTGTTGCTGCAAGTGCACGTTGCTGACTCATGTTCGTCTTGTCAAAGCATGATCCCCAAGTCCTTTCCTGCAAAGCTTCTGTTCATTTGACCAGCCCACAGGCTGAACTGGTGCATGGGACCATTCTCCCTCAGGTGTAGGACTTTGTAATTCCCTTTGTTAAACTTCATCAGAATCTTGTCAGCCCATTTCTCCAGCCTAAGGTCCCTCTGGACATAAGTACAATCACTTGGTGTATCAGTCGCTCCTCCCAGCTTTGTAACATCCGCAAACTTGTGGAGGATCATCCTGCCCCATCATCCAGCTGTTGAAGAGTATGGATCCAGTATCAACCCCCGAGGTACACGACTTGTGTCTGCCTCCAGGTGGGCTTTGTGCCCCTGACCAAAACACTTCGAGCTCAGTTGTCAGTTTTCAATTCACTGCACTGTCCACTGCCCTGGTCTGTTTGCTGAGGAAATTCCACCACGTTCCACAAATTATGCCACCATCAACAGGACTCAGTTCCAGGCTCCTCTTGAAGAAGGTGAGTCGCCAACCTGCTGAGTAAATCAGGGGCTTATTTATTCAATAAACAGAGCAGCTTGAGCTGGGAGCCTCTGAAGAGACATCCCAAACAGAAATACCCCTGGGCAATTATACCCTTGCAATCTAAATTACCCACCCTCCCACAGGTCTGACCAGGAGTTATATTAGGGTCTAGGGTCTTCCTTTTCTTCACTGGGTCCCTTCACTGTCTCTAGTCAGGCTGTTCCTTCTCTTACCTCCAAAGCTGTAGCATCAGCTGATGGTTGCATCAACCTTTCTTGATTCCTTATCTTCCAACTTGAACTGGCTCTGGGGCTTTTTTTGATTTAATTAAAGCTTAACTAAAGCTGTTAACTTCCATCCAGATATGCTGAACTTTTACCTAGTTAAGAGCCTAAGACTGCAGCAAATTTAGCTACTAAAGCTAAGCATGTTATGCTAAACAAGTTCTACATAAGTAGTATACCAAATTGCACAACACTCTTCCTGAGGATATTATGGGAGTTATGGTGGACATCACCCAGTTGAACATCTTCATGTGGGAAAATTTTATGATATTAAAAAGACTGAGGGCCATTGCAGCACCAGAGATGTCTCTTGCACTTTTTTCCATGAAACATTATTTTTGTGAATTTGAGTCTTTTGTGGTGAATTGTTTGGCTTGGTTAGGTATGTTCAAATGTTTTATGACCTGTGGAATGTGGGTATTTGTGATGCAATCATTCTGTGAGTGCAGTCTTCACAGAATGTATCTGCATCCAGTTCAGGGAGCTGGCACTACCAGATGTATGTTAACCTCTTCCAGGAGCAGTGCTACTTAGATGACAATTCTGGGAAATTTGGAAGGTATGTTGCTATGCCAAACTGGTGAGTACTCTGTTTTTACAATAAGATGTGTAAATGTCTTCCATAAAATAGATTTACAATGTTTTTCCAGGAAAATCCAACATAAATATTTGGTTAAGAAGTTTTATTCCTGGAATAAAGATTTCAAAAGCTAAAATGAAAATACTGTCACTTCCATAATGATGAGAAAAGTCACTTGTGCCAGCAGCCACTGCACTCCCCTGCAATCCAGTCTAGCATTCTCATCTTCTAATTACTCCTAAGTATTTGCAACAAGCTATTTATTTGGAATGCCATACAGGTACCACAGAGAGTAGGAAATCAAATTACAAAACAACAACAACAAAAAAAGACATCATTAACAAGCAGCTGCTCCTGAAGCAACATTAGAATTAGGTATGTATTTCAGCATAAACAGCTTAGTGATTAGGTTACTGCCCTGGATTATACCTCACTGTCTTTTGGGCAGAGGGATGAAAGGAGCCAGCCAGATATTTATTTTTGTTTATATGGAGCAACTATTCAACAGAAATGAAAAATAGAACAATTGTGTCTGTATAGCTTCATCCCAAAAATCTCATGTTTGTTCTGCTAGGCTTTCTAAAGCAATAAAACCTAAAATTAAAATGCCATTTGCAATAAAAATAGTATGAGAAATTCCATCTTTTTTTCCCCAGTTGTAGACAGGAAAAATATATTTCTTGTCGTAATCAATAGTTTTTAGATCCCTGACTTACCTTCTTGCCTCCCGGCCCCAAACAGAATGCTGCCATATGCTGAATTTACAGCCTCTCTGCACAAAAGCACTCTGTGACTATTATTATGCCCATAAAAAACATGTCCCAAAAAAAAAAAATCAACAAAGGTGGAGATTTAAAAACAAACAAAATTAACCAGGAAAATCAGGTGATCACACTGTCCCTGTAAACCAAATCTGGCAAAGGAGCAAGAATCTAAAATCTGCGGGAATAAGTAGCTGGAAAAAGTAAGGACAGCCTCTCAGGAACCCACTGGAAGAACAGCTGTGAGTTCCTACAAGACCTTAGAGAACCAACACACTGGGGACACAACTCCAAAAGAAGCCTCAAATTTTGCACTCTGTTAACACCAGAGAACCCCACTCTGAAATAAAGGTACAGGAAATCACATTTCATTAGTCCTGTTGTTCATGAAGGAACATGAGTTGTTGTTTGGTTTACTTTTCAGAGATATTAAAGTTGCAGGTTGGCAGGAAAGAGGTGGATTTGACAGGCAAGGGAGAAGGCTCTACAAGAAGGGGTCCAGAGAAGTCCTGAAAGGATGGAGCAACTGAAACAAAACACCAAATCACGGCAGCCTGTTGGCAGAGGGAACACTCCCTGCATGACTGCTGCACAAATGGAAAAGATGTTCAGTGAGGAAAAGAATACAAGTTTGTAAATTGTACTGATTTTTCGAGAAGATGGCAGTTAAAATGATGTTTGACAGAGAGTCTGTCACGAAGAGAAGCTATTGCAAGCTTCCCACTAAGCACAACTCTGTCTTATACAAAAGGAATTGTTATGTGCAAGGAAAACTATAGTGTCCCACTGTTTGTACTATGCAGGAAGCAAACATAGAAGCAGTTCTGTTTTCCATATTCTTGCGTAACCTTAACAAAGCTGGCTGCATCTTAAAAGTTAAAGGAGCTATCAGTGAAGTACTTTTCCCAGTTTAGCAATTCAGAAAATTATAGTGTGTATCTGATAGAGAAAAATGTGCTTTCTTCACCATCTTCATCTTTTACCAAACTATTGTGTCCACATTCCTTTAGTTCCCAAACTCTGACAATAGTTCTAATGAAATCCCCCAGTCATAAAATCACAGAATGGTTTGGGTTGAAAAGAACCTTTGAAAATCACCTAGTCCAACACCCCTACCGTGGGCAGGGATATATTTCACTCAATCAAGTTGCTCAAAGCTCCATGAGCAAAGCAGGTGCAGATCCCTCAGTAAAGAGGCATGGCATGGAGTGAGAGAAAGCTTTGGCTTTATTGCAAGACTAGTATTGCCACTGTGGCAGTCCTAGGAACCTATGCTAGATAAAATGGTGTCCCAACTCTTCTTGGGGTGTGAAAAAAGTTTTATTACAAACAGAGATGGGTAATAAAACTTGGAAAATAATTAATATATCATACTTATTGAATGCCTTGGTTTGCTCATTAGCAGACTTGCTGATCTAATGCAGATGCTGTTGTCTAAATTCCAAGATCTGCAGCTGGCTGTCACACCGGCACACATGCACCCCCCAGATGGGGGGAAATTACTTGTCCTGAGTTACTGTGACAAGATAAGATGCACTTGGGATTCCAAATCATCCATGCCAAAGTCTTCTCGTTCCCTACAGCTCATCCAGCCTGGCTTTGAACACTTTCAGGGATGGGGCACCACAACTTCACTAACCCTAACCCTTTTCTTCTCCAGGCTGAACAATCCCAGCTCTCCCAGACTTTCCTCACAGCAGAGCTGCTCCAGCCCTCTGATCATCTTGGTGCCTCCTCTGGACTCGCTCCAACAGCTCCATGTCCTTGCTGTGCTGGGCCCCCAGAGCTGGAGGCAGCACTGCAGGGGGGTCTCCCCAGAGTGGGGCAGAGGGGCAGAATCCCCCCCTGCCCTGCTGCCCACACTGCTTTGGGTGCAGCCCAGGGCATGGGGGGTTTCTGCGCTGGGCCATGTCCAGCCTCTCACCCACCAGCACTCCCAAGTCATTCTCCCCAGGGCTGCTCACAGTAATTTCATCTCTCGCTCTGTGCTGATACTGGGAATTACCTTGATCCAGGTGCAGGATCTTGCACTTGAGTCAAGGATTTTGCACTTGGCCTTGCTGAACTTCAGTGAGGTTTCCATGGGCCAGCTCCTCATGGCCATCAAAGTCCTTACGGATGGCACCCTTCCCTCTGGTGAAGCAGCTGCTCCATTCAGCCTCGTGTCATCTACTAACTTGCTGTAGATACATTCAATCCCACTGCAGTTAAGAAGTTAATCTTAACTGCTTCCTCTGCACTATTTCCACATCTGACATCAATGACATGTTATCTAAACAGTTTTGATGTCTATGCCAATTGATTTATATTGTTGATATTACTGTACATCTCCATTTTATGAATAAGCTTGTCTGTCAAAGCGTCTCATTCTTTGTACTTGCTCTTATTTTCCTTTTTAGTGTCCAAGTTATGGTGCATTATCCAGGTAGGCTGTATTTTAAAAGATGGGATATGACCCCATATGCCATTGATGAAGGTATTAAATAGGTCCCAGTATAGACTCTTAAAAGGCACCACTCATCAACTGTTTTCCAGCAAGACATTGAGCCATTGACTGTAACTCTTTGGACATGGCCATACAGCCAGTTGTTTATCCACCCAACAGTCCATTCTCAAACACATCTCTCTCCAATTCAGCGATAAGAATGTTGTGGGGGACCTTACAGAGATCCAGGTAGATGACATCCATAGCTCTTCCCTTGTCCAGTCACGCAGCCACTGCTGTAGAAGGCCACTAAGTTAGGCACAATTTTCCCATGTTATCTGTCTCTGTCTTGAGTATGTTTCGACATATCTTCCAGGAGGATCTGCCCCAGAACCTTAGTAGACACTGATATGAGACTGACTGTGTTGAAGCCAGTCTCCTTACTTTGTACATATATTAACTGAGATACCCACATTATGCCTGTGTATTACCTTTGCCTGAGCTTCTTCAGCTTCCAAGATCAGCCAAAGCCCGTGAGGTCCCCGTAGTTCCACACAAGTCACTGACTGACCCGTCAGGGCAAAGCAGCAACACCGTGTCTGTCCCAGATGACAAAGCAAAGCAGCTGCATTGACCCACAGGTACAGCTGGGGAAATGAGGTGCTTTGGGCTTGAGACAGCACAGCAGGAACTTGTATCACCTGGACAATATGAATAAAGGAGGTAAAGTAGCCCTAAAGGTAAGTAACCCCTTTCCTCCATGATGTGTAAGAAGGTGTTAACAATGCACTTCTCCTAGTGCTGACCTGGCATGTCGGCTCTGGATAGAAAGTGAAGACCAATGATGTTTGCAATCATTCTGTATAATACCTGGAAGAAGCAAGCCAACATTTAACACAGCTTTTTTCCCAAAGTGTGGCAAATGACAGTCTGTGGTATTCCTGGTTTGAGCTCCAAAGCTGAGTGCTCCTTTGCTTGAAAGCATTTGATCCTAAAGAAGATATAGAAGTGTTCAATTTAAGACTTTATCTCTCTTGTAGTAAGCTCTGAGCAATCATACTTCAAAGTTTAAATTGCAAAATTCAGGGACTTGGTTGCCTCAAAGAATATTCACTTAGCTACCTATGGTGCTGGTAAAAAACCCACAGACAAGTGCTGAGGAGATGTCAGCTACAAGGCACATGCTAGATCCTAATTCTGAGCTGAGCGGTTTCATTAGTAGAAGACAGGATAATGTGCTTTTTTGTAAGTACCATGCAAATTGTAATTGAAAAAATCAACCCCAAACTCACTAGGAGCCTCATCACTAGTAGTTTGCAGGTAGTAATAACATGAGCCACATCACAAGAAGCGTTGTCTCCCGCACTGCACATTCTCTGCCCTTGCCCCTGAGGCTGAGCCCTGAGCTGGGGCTGTTGCCAACTCAGACCCTTTGTGTGGTGCTGCAAACCACATCCGTGTGGAGTTTTAGGTGGGAGACATGGGACATAACAGTTTTTGCTCTGAAGTTAATTTCTTTTACTTAGGTGTTTGGAGAGTAATGGAGACCAGTGGGCATGCTGAGTAGTCTTTAATTTGTGCTGCTAGAAAGCATTTCCCTGCTTTTTTGCTATGATGCTCCATGTGCCATACTGAGGTGGTCCCGGGGGAGGCCTGACCACCTCCACTTAATGTAAGACATAGAGATCAGTCAGACTCTGGGCTCTCACTTCTGGATGACTGTGATCACTTTTTGTAAAGGCTGTGGGAGAGACCTGCTGTCTGGTGTGCATTTGTGGCAATGCTCCTCTCTCTGTGGTGGGTTGACCCTGGCTGGATGTCACATGCCCACCAAGGCTGCTCTGTTGCTCAGCTGGACAGAGGAGAGAATGAAGGGCTTGTGGGTTGAAGGAAGGGCGTGGAAGAAATCATTCATCAGCTACTGTCATAGGCAAAACCGAGTAAAACCCAGGAAATTAGTTTAATTCATTACCAATCAAATCAGATTAGGACACCAACAAATAAAATCAAGTCTTATAAACACCTTACTCCCACCCCTCCCTTTTTTCCAGGCTCAGCTTCACTCCTGCCTCCAGCAGTATAGGGGGATAAGGAAAGAGCACTGTGGTCAGTTCATCACCTCACACTCTTCTGCTCCAGTGCAGGGTCTCTCCCAAGGGAGATGGTCCTCCACAGACTTCTCCAACATGAGTCCTTCCCATGAGCTGAAGTTCTTCACAAGCTGCTCCAGCATGAGTCCCTTCCACAGAGTGCAGTCCTTCAGGAATAGGCTGCTCCAGCACGGGTCCCTCCCATGGGACCAGAAGCTCTGTCAGCAAATCTGCTCCAGCCTAGGCTTCTTTTTCCACAGCTCCTGCCAGGAGCCTGCTCCAGTGTGAGATTCCCATAGGGTCACAGCCTCCTTCAGGCATGCACCTGCTTCAGCGTGGGCTCTTCTGGGGGCTGCAGGTGGATCTCTGCACCTCCATGGACCTTCCTGGGCTGCAGGGGCACAGCTGCCTCACCACGGTCTCACCACGAGCTGCAGGGGAATCTCTGTTCCAGCGCCTGGAGCGCCACCTGACCCTCCTTCCTCCCTGACCTGGGGGTCTGCAGGGCTGTTTCTCTCACATATTCTCTCTCCTCTCTCCAGCTGCAATTGCTGTTGCACAGCAATTTTTTTCCCTTCTTAAATATGTCATCCCACTATTCCTGACGGGCTCATCCTTGGCCAGCAGTGGGTCCAAGCTGGAGCTGGCTGGCGTTGGCTCTGTTGGACACAGGGGAAGCTTCAAGCACCTGTGGTCCCCCCACTACCAAAACCTTGCCATGCAAACCCAATGCAATCCAGCCTAAAGGCACCAGGTTTCTTTGGCAAACTGGGTGCCCCTGGTGAGTGCTAGGAGTCAGAGTGGAGTCTGCTCATGCTGACTTAAGAGTGTGTCTCTGCTGAGCTGGACACACACCTCTACCCTGATGACTCTGGAAATGAGATAACTGCAGAAAGACAAGGTGTGAGAGAGAGAGACAATTAAACATTCAAAATAAATAGAGATATAGTGGCCTATTTTTTTTTTTTTTGGTAGTTGACAGCACCTCTGTTGTGCTGGTACACCCAACACAATGCCTGGTTGTGATGTGAAGGGATGTAAAAATCTCTAGCTGGACATATGGGTTTCATCAGATTTTGTGGCTTTTTGTTTTGTTTTACATCTTAGTTTTTTTCTCCTGTTTTTTTTTTTTACCCAAGTAACCATTGCTGGGCTATGAATTAATGACAGATGTACTTGTTTATGCAGACTCTGACTATGATTTAATATCTATTATTTTTATAGCTCCTCAAGGCATCAGGGTCAGGACTCTTCTTTCATTTACAAATAAGTTTAAGAAATAGTATCTCACCCACTGGTTAAATTTTAAACAATTCTAAAAGGAAGACTTTTGTGCTCAAATTAGGATTTCTATTTTTTTTTTTCCAGGAAATGACAGTATGTTGCTTAGTATTTCATATGTTTCAGATTGCAGTACCCTAGTTATTTACAGTCTTACAGGATCGAAATTTCCATTTCCATTTAAAAGATTAGTATTTGAATATATTGACTCCAAATGCCGGTGGCAGGGAAACCGAGATGGTTTTACAGAGTCAAGGATACTTGAAAAAGAAAAGTGCTTTATCTCACATTTTGTTAATTCAGTAGTTTTTTGTTTCCTCACGCCTCCTGGTTCTTTTTTTTCCCATTGTTTGTCTGACAAGGGGGTTTGTCCAACCTTCAGCACGACTCTGTCATGCTTTCCCTGACATTTGCACTTCAGAGCTACTTATCCCTTACAAAGGGAAGGTTGTTCCAGGGTACCTTTCCAAGGAGACTTACACTGAAGCTATTTTGAGGGCAGCTGGCAATTTTTAGCTTTGGGCTCTGTGTCGGGGCTTGTCCTTAAGCACCCACATGGGATGTGCAAATTTTCACTGATCTAATTGTGTTGATTTTTCCTCCAGAGCATTTTACAAGCGATTACTGAAAGATATGGTGCCTGTTCCTCATGTTGTTCATCTCTTGTTCTGGGGTGGGGTGGGGGTGGGTGGAGGACTGTTATTTAAAAGCAGAGATATATCTATCACTGAAATTTCATTATTTGTCCAGTTTCTTTCAATTAATACTGAGGCTTGGCCTTTTTATAACAAATGCTAAAAATAAGTCTGCCTTTGTTTAATGTACATTTTTTGTTTTACATAAGCACAAGCCACATGTTTATCTCTGCTGTATTAGCTTAGACTACTTTCCTAATATTCCCAAAAGTATGCAGATAAAGAATAGAATTTTCTGATTACCAGAGTAATGAACTCAAAACTCACTTTTACGCTCCAATATATTTCTTTCCATACTATTTATTATCATAAGATTTTTCTTTTGTCTTCCATATGTCTATAAACTAAACAGGAGAAGCTAGAACAGGACCCCCAGAAATACTGTGGATCAGGATCCCCTTGTGTTTTTCCAGCCCCTCCACAGCTCAGAGACAGTGGCCATACGAAAATACTCTCCTAGCTTTCCAGTGGTCTCAGGCCTACAGAACATCTTTTGAGTATACAGAGATACCAGGATGCTGCCTTGTCCCCCAGGAAAGGATACTGAGGGGTATCTCTGAGACAGCTCTGGGATCTGGTCAGGACCTGGCTGTGTGCTCAGAATGGGAATTGCTCACCTGGCCCATCTTCTGAGCACCTGTGAGCTGCCAGAAAGTCCCACACCTGGCACATGCCACATCCCTCCTGAGCCCTGGGCTCCAAAGGCAGCTCTGGAGAAAGGCTGCGGAGCCTCTGTGGCTCTGGGGAACCCCAGGGGAAAAGGAGAAGTCCTAGAGTGAGAGATGGAGGTCTAAAGAGATCTGATGACAGGCCTTGTGCTTTAGTCAGACACCTATGATGCGACCTGATGCAGGAGAAGAGAGAACACAGTACATCCCTTACAGAAGACCCTTTCTTGTATGTCAGCTTTTCCTTCCAAATTGCGTGGAATCTCTATGCTGTTTAACACTCCTCTCCTGCCTCTCACTGAGCAATTTATGCTTGTTAACCGTGTTCACCTTTCCTGTTTCTTTGAGGGGTTTTCTGGATGTTTTGTGGGGCTTTTTTGTCCTTATCATTTGGGGGGGAGGTGTTATTCTCTCTTTCCTCCTCTTGTCCCCCTCACACACAAATCCTGTAAAGAAGCTGCTCACATCTGGCTTCTTACATGTGCAAGTACCAAGTTCAAATCAGGAAAGTTAAAAACTAGGGAGATGTCTGAGAGCTTGCTTTCTGGAACACTCCCCAGAGTCTATTGTGAGATATCACCAACCAGTGTGATACAATAGGTTCAGATGATGACAAGCATCTTCTTCTCACAGAATGTCCCTGCTAAGGAAGGAACAGACCAGATTAACTGAAACTACTGATTTAAATAAATTAAAAAACAAACAAACAAACCAACAGGTCAGAAGGGTCACTCGGGCAGTGTCACATCAGGATCCTTTGTAGCTACTTGCGAGGGATTGTCTCCTACGGCAAAAGCAGATTTTCCCTACTCCAGGGCTCTCTCCTAATCCAGTATGGCAAGAGCAAGAGAAGGAGTATCTCGGCAGCCCAGTTACTTCTGGCAAGAGACTCCATCCCTCCCAGAGCCTCTGGGAGACCTTCTGGAGTTAGACACAGGAGCCCCTCTGCACAGGTCTCCCTGCTGCCTGGGAGGGGCGGGGAACAGCAGAGCCCGCTCCTTGCTTAGGATGCACATGGCCAGGAAAAGGCTGCAAGTAAGAGTGGGAGCCCAGGCCATTGCAGTATAAGATTCCCAGGAGCAGCTGGCCCAGCAGCTACTGTCCCCAAGACACCGGTTCTCAAGCCATGGCTCCCAGGAAGCTGTGGCTTTGCCATAGGAGAAGATCCTTTGTGTGGTGCTGGACAAGATTGTCCAGTGACGAAGGCAAGTGTTTCCAACTCCAGGGCTGTCTCTTGAGCCGGCTCTAGAGTAGAATATTCAGGAATATCTCCGCATCTCTCTTCCTTCCTGCGATAGCCTCCGTCCCTTCCAGAATCTCTGGGAGTCCTGGTTGACTCCAGACAGATCAGCCCCTGCCTAAGGGACAAAATCCAGCATATACAGGAAGGACCTAAAGTATTTCAGTTTTGAGCCAGTAGGGCGCAGAAGTACTGTTGTGTAAACACTAAGTAAGGAAAAGGGCAAGGAAGAAAATAGAATTTTCTTTTTTTTGGTTGCAAATAGGGTTTTTTCACATGGGTTTAGGTTGGCTACTTGGGAAAGGTTCTTCCCTCCGAGGGTGGTTGGGCACTGGACCAGGCTCCCCAGGGCAGGGGTCACAGCACCAAGGCTGACAGAGTTAAGGCACGTGGTGTGACTCTTGGTGTTGGTCCTGTGCAGGGCAAAGGCTTGGACTCGACGCTCTTTGTGGGTCCCTTCCACCTCAGCATATTGTGTGATTGTGCGATCAGTTCCCTCTCTTTTAACGCTTCTGTTCTTTTTAGGGATCCTGGCTGCCCGGGGGGCTGCTTCCCTGCCCGTTGTGGCGGCCGCAGCCAGGCGCTGACTGCCCGTTGCCCGGGCGGGCACGGCCGCTCGCTCCAGGACTGGCGGGGCAGCGCCGGTGCCTCGAGGATTCCCGGGATTCCCTCGCCGGTTTCCAGGCAACGCTCCCCGCGCGGGGCTCCAGGCGCCGAATCCTCCCCGCGCGCTCCTCGCCCCAGGGCCGAACGTGCGCAGCCAATGGGAGGCGGCGGAGTGGGCGGGGCGAGGCGGGGATTGGGCGGGGCGGGGGCGGGGCCGAGAGGGGCGGTTGTTGAGGTTTGGGGCGGAGCGGGCGCGGGCGGGTGGGGCCGGGAGCGGTGCCACT